>NC_081352.1:36350766-36355867 GCF_029784015.1 Lycium ferocissimum | reverse complement strand
TAAGATCAAATATTAATAAATTTTTTTGTAAAATTTGTAATATATATTTATTATTTAGTATTTAAGCAAAAATTACTGAATTTAAATGATCCGTAATCGTTACTGTAGATCTAACACTGATGACACAAAGCTGTTTTGTGTATTCCCTTGGCGTATACTATTTTTTGTCATATAAGCTTTGAGCGTGACTAGCACATATTTTAATTCTGTGGCCCATGAAAGGAAAAAAAGATGATGACTTACTACTTTAGAAAAGGAAAAAAAGGATAAAGGATAAAGAATACTAGCAGGGCAAAATTTTTTTTCTATTGGTTCATTGACGTACACTTAACTAAGGAACTAATTCTCACATGGGTGGAGCACCTTAGGCGAAGGGTGCTCCGGTGCACACCCTTCGTCAGAAAATTACGCGGTATACATTGATCAAGTATTAGTTATTATGAGTATATATTTAATTTTGCACACTCTTAACACAAGTGAGAAGAAAATTTGCACACCCTTCGCCAAATTCCTGACTCCTCCACTAAATTCTCAGACCAGAATTTTTTTACACTATTTAATGATATTTAACCTATTAGAAAATGTTACTAATTTCACAAAGTATTGTGTAATTATATTTATAATTATCTTTTAGATGATTTAATAGTAACTCTTTTCATTATCATCATCAATATATATAAATTAAACAGACAAAGCTTATACTCTGTATATTATAATAAAAAGTCAGGGTTGGCCCGCTTATCACTGCTTCATCAACGCGTAGTAGACCAAGTTACATTAAATAATTGCCTCCCATGCAATGCCCTGATCCTTATTGCCTTTTTACTGTACCTCCTTTGACTGACGTTAATTATTTATTTATTAGAGATTGGGGGTTCATCGTGGATGGACTTTAATATATTTTCTATTTAAGTCAAAATCTGCTCAAAACATTTCCAATATATACATTTTTATATAATCTCTTCACAAAAGAAAAAAGAAAAAAAAATACCAGGACGGAACCAATCCACCTTAGGCATCGTTTGGTCAAAAAATTATACTATAAAATATACATTATACAAAAAAGGACGTAGAGATATATAAATTGACATCTGCGTACGTACATTGTGTAATTTCTAGCCTAAGCGATCAAAGACATTACTCATTTCATCATGATTAGAGGTACGAGCCCCAATCTAGCTTTATGTCTTTTAAATTTTTTAGCCTAATAATCAACTAAATCACCATGTTAAAGTTTCATTTGGTGTCTTAAAATGAAAAACAAAAACTTATTTAAGAGGATTTCTAATGAGGTTACCATGATTATAAATTAAAAAATGAAAAATCGATAAAGAGACTTGTTGCAATATAATTACAATGTGTTTTGTAGTCTAAATTATGTCTTTTTTGTATAATATATAACGAATTGCTCATCGGTTCAATACTTCTCTAAAAATTGATCAATACACTTGCTAAAAAAATTCCGTATGTCGCTGATAAATACTACTCCTAGATAGATATTCCGGTATAAGAAACAGAATATCTTAATTCAATCTGATGATGTGTTTATTTCTCCCAGACAAAAGCGGATGTAAAGTATAAGCTACAACTTTGACAGAACCCAATAGCGTTGATCAAAATTTGTCTTAAAAAAATCATTTAATATGTACGCGCCTATATATTATTATTAGAACTCAATAATTCAAAATGGCTCGAATTTAGAACTCATAAATTTTAAATTCTGAACCTGCCACTGTAATTGTTCCTAAAAAGACTCCAGAATATTTGAATTTCTATAGTAGAAAAAGCTCCGAGGACCCAAAATAAAACAAAAATGAAAGATTGAGCAGTTGCATGCATGGAACACTAGATCGAGATCATTATTATTGGTCTTATTTCTTTTTTATTTTCTCTTCTTGTATAAATATCTTGATGATCTGTAATGATTAATCAATAACTCTCCTTATCATCAAGTGGGAGTAAGTAATTATCAAATCGACCTTATCATTAAATTGCTAGCTTAAGCTAGCTCAGATCCACAGAGCAGCTACCCTGATACACTCATCATGTTCTCTTTCTACACAATTATTATGATAATACTATAATTTAGAAAAAAGGTTCTATCAGATATTTAGTTGTTCTTGATTTGTGTATCCACGTTCTTGCCTGCATCATATGTCCACCTCGTGGAAACCTTCTCTTTTTTACTTATACTAGACTCTGTAAAAAATATGTACAAATTAAACCACCGAAATAATTCGTATAAATAATTTTAATTACCACTTCACATAAAGTAGTATTCTAAAATAAATAGTACAGTAAGTAATTAATCTGTTATAACATAATTAAATTACACTGATAATATAAAAAAATCATTATAACGTATGTGCATTAAACTTAAACCATAATTACTTTGTTCTTAGTTTCTTTTGATGTGCGGATGTTCTTTCATGAACTATTTATTATTATAATGATCGTAAATTCATTATATTTGTGCATTTTAACTTATTCTAACATGTTTGCTTTATTTTTCAGGCTAATGATCTCACATATTATAAACCTACCAATGTCTTTATTCTTATTTCTTAAGCAATTTGATAGTATAATTGTTATTACATTAGCAGCATATAAAAGTAAAATTCGTTATAATATACTACTATGAAATTTACGTTTGGATTGGCTTATAAACAAAAATTTGTTGCTTATAAGTGAAAAAAATAAGTTGGGGTAGTCCAACTTATTTTTTTTAACTTATAAAATTTTTTTTGAACTATAAACAACTTTTAGATAAACTAAGTTAAATGGGTCCAATTATTTTTTTGAGCTTATTTTAAGCACAAAATGACTTTAAATTTAAAACAAACAACTCCAAAAAGCTTTAAAAGCGACTTATAAAGCCAGCTTATAAGCCAATCAAGCAGGCTCTATATCTTTTTCGGCTTCTTAATTGTGGGCTAATGGTGAATAATTAAGGGAAATCTACATGGTGTAGCTAACATTGGACCTTATTTTTATCTAGTAGCTATACTTTAATTAATTTACACCTATAACAAAAGTGTATATAATTACATTTCCATAACTAAAACATATAAAATAGGTTAAAATAAAAAACTTTTATATTACATTTTCTCTCTCTCCTCCCCCTTCTCCCTCGCTTCTGCTCTCTCTTCCATGAAAAACATATAATTCGTCTATTTTCTAAACTATGGGCCCTCCATATAGACTTTGTAAAATTTGCTATATTCCCTTCCTATATCTCTTCCATTTCCTATTATTCCCACTAATATTTCTTTTTCTGCGTGATATCAATTATTACTAATTTTTTACGCATCTAGTCTTCAATCTTCAAGAAAGAGAAAATTCGAGAAATAGTTATGGTTGTGTTGTTCTTTGTCAGGACCTCTCTCTTTCCGCTTTTCTCGGATCTGAGAGCATTTGTATTTATTATTTTTGAGTTTTTTGGTTAATTTTTAGATTGTATTCATTTTATTATTTTGTATTCAGTTTTTTGAGTGTTTTTGTTATTTTTTTAGTGTATCTAGTTTTTTTATGTATTCAATTTTTTGTGTATTACTGTTGCCCTTCACTAAAAAAAAAATTTGTATGCAATAAGTTGAATACAATATTTTTTGTATTTATGTTGTTTGAATACCATTGATTTTTAAATACGATAAAGTGAATACTGATGTAAAATTAGCTATAGATGAATACAATAGTTAAATACATTTGACATAAATACTGGTGAGTTGAATACATATGATTTGAATCTGATGAAAAGAATTTTTGAATTTTTTTTTATTTGTATTCATACAACTAGGCCGTTTTATGAATCTGGTAATGAAACCATTTTTGAATACGTGAGTAAACATGGCTATGAAATGTAAATATTGCGTAAGCTATGGCAAATTTTAAACCCCCAAAGTGTAGTCATTTATGTAAAATTCCCAATTATTAACTAGGCTAGCAGCCCATATATTATTAAGTTTAAACCCATGCAAATTCTTTTATCAACCGTCTAATAAAGTTCGATTATTGGTCAATTAAATTTCAAATCCTAGACTTTTTAGAACTAACATGGGTTGTAGCCATCGTTAAGCCAAGAAAGAGTACAGGGTTTAGCCTAGAGTTACAAATTGTCTCTAGACTTTTGTTTTTTATATTTCCTAGGAGGTTTGGACAAAGCTGAAACCTCATTGAGTACTACTTAGTAGATTATTATTGACTTGATAACTGGAGGATTATCGACAAGAAGAAGTCAAAATTTCATTCTTTAGGATTTTCAATATTGCATGTTGGTTCATGCAACCTAAAAGTCAAAGGGAATTTTCGTGAAAGGCTATGAACTTTTAGGGTTAATATGATTAGGGAAAATTACTACATAATAGCTAAAGAATTCAATCACATGGTGTATAAACTTATTGTCTCTCTTTCAATGGACTATAGCATTTTCCCAATAGCTTCCAATAGAGAGTCTTCTGGATAGAAATGATAAGCAACATGTTTGATCAATCCAACCATTGAAAATTGTGGCGGGCTATTAAGGACTCTTCTATTCTTAATCAGATTTTTCAGATTCTAATTCTAGAAATACAAATACCGTTGATAAAGAGCGTTTTACTCCTCAAAGTGGACTTATCAACACAAATTAGAATTAGTCGATCCCCTAAGTAGATACATGTCAAACATGTAAGGAACCAAATAAAGTCTGATCAACCTAGCTAGTAATTGTTTTTTTTTTTTTCATATGTAATCTAGCTACTAATTGTTGAATATGAGCAAGAATATGACGTTTGAGCTTACGATGCAAAAAATCCTGATGAAAATTCTGTCAATTTTACAATTTAAATAATCCCCAAATTAGTCATGTAGATTCCCACAAATACGAATTCCAAGTTCTACTATAGGGTACTTCATTTAGCCTCTCTAAATAATTAGTATATCCATTTGGTTAATTAACTCAATTGTGACTTATTAAATCCATATGTGAACCTATCTCTTTTTCACAGAAAAAGAAAATTGTTCCTTCAGAAAAATTTAAAGAAACGTCACAACATCATATAGTAAAGAAAAATATGCTTGTGCGTTCACGAAAGTTAGAGACAAGATGTTTTTGGTGGAAATA
>NC_081352.1:36333266-36345766 GCF_029784015.1 Lycium ferocissimum | reverse complement strand
CACATTTGAACCCGTTTGCTCTCCCCAAACATCCATATGTTTAAGTCTCATATGATTATTTAGTGTACCCATTCCACCATCTTTACTAGTTCCTTGCCTAAAAGCAAATACTTGTCCACATAGGCTACATTTAGCTGTTTGGCTTTCCCTATCCTTAGTCATAAATTTTCAAATTTTAGCGGTTGGCTTTCGAGTTCTAGGCGGTTTGTCTTGTGTATGTGATTGTGCAGGACATGTATCTTCTATGGGATTTTCGGGGGCTTGTGTTTCATCATCATCATCGTCATCAATTTCATTAAAAGTGTCGGTAAAATGTTGTTGCATTGCCTCATGACCTAAAAGTGGATTATTTCCACCAACATCAATACCTAAATTAGGCGTTTCTTCCACAAATGTTTCCTCATTAAGCCCACCCCTAACAATACCACTACTACTACCGGCACCACGTCTAAATCTCTTTGCCATTATTAAATATAATTAATTTAAATAACACTAAATCACAAGAAAATAAATCACAAATTAAATAAATTTAATTGCAAATTAAATTGCGAAAAATAAAGATAGAGTTGGAACGAAGGTACCAAATTGCCGGATTAATTTCCAACAAAATGAAGCGGCTAGAATTGCAAATCCACCAAAGGTACTTCGATTGTTGCAAAATCACTAACTCCACCAACAATATTATAATTGCAAAATTAATAATTGAAACTATAATAAGACTTTATAATATTTATTTGAGAGAAATTTAAAGTGACTAATTGTTGCAAAGTAACTATAATGAGAGATTGAGATTTGAGAGAAAGAGAAGAGTGAATTGGTATGGATTAAAATGAAAATGAAGAAGGGTTTATATAGGGGTAGTGGATGGGTTAAAGTGTTAAAAAAAAAGTTTGGGGGGTTGGGGGGGCAAAAAAAGAGTAAATGAGCGCCATGGCAACGGCCATTTTTAAAATGGACCGTTGCCAACGGTCCAATAACGTCCACCAGCCCAACTGCTATAATTTTTTTTTTAATTTCATCGGTTTAACCTGTCTGGTTTCGGTTTCAAAAAAATCGAAACCGGACTGGTAAAAAATATACAGTTAACCGGAACCAGTTACCGGTTTGAACCGGTGAAACCGGACCGGTTGACGGGCTTACTTCTAGAGTACTCTCTCCTCTTAAATTATCTGGTCACTTTTTTGTTTTACGCTCCCTTTAAAAAATAATAATATCAATTATGAGAGATATTTAACTATTTTATTCTTATTTACATTTAAGTTATAATTTTTCTCCAATAAATATTTACTCTATTTATTTGTTATCTTCATTAGTAACAGAATTTTATTAAGAATAAAATAGAGAAAAAATAATTAATTGTGTCTTGAACTTCTAAAATAATAAATAATTTGAGATAATTATTTTTAGTAATCACAATATATAATTTGAAACTATTTTTAGTAACAACAATATATAATTTGAGACAAGAGAGTAGTAAGTACTTGTCCGGTCTTGGTAGGGAGCGCTTCCGGGATCCTACGCGACGCGAATCAGATTATAGCCAGCTTCTAATAGGTTGGGAGGAAGGAAAAAGAAAAAGTACTTGCCCATTCTTTACTTAGTTAACATTTCCTGAAAAGACACCCCTTTTGACAAAATTAGCTATTTTAACACCCATAAAGATTGGACCTTTCTGCTCTCAGTAAAAGAGCAGAAGCTTCATTAGTTTCAAGAATCTCTTTATTACCTCATACTATTATTTTGTGGGTCTTAGTTCTAGACATCAAATCTATAGTAGTTAACATTAACAATTTGGCACATTTGTTACGCTACTGATATAAATCAAGAACACCGACTTCTCTTAAGCATTGTGGGTCAAATACGCTTTGTTTTCTTTACTGGACAAGTCCAAATCATAGTCAACACATCTTTTTGAAAGTTCAGTTTCTGTTTGAGTACCTAAAAGAAACAAACCCCAAGTGACAGATTTCACAATTGACTTAGTCCTAAATGTGAAGGATTATAATGATTCTTGTACCATGTGGACTTCAAGAAAGTTCTAGTTTTTATGTTGAGAATAAGTCATGTGAACTGATAGAAAGTTTTAATTTTTGTGTAATTTAGTAGAGTTTGATTTTATAGTGAGAGAGGTTAATTTGTAGTTAAAAAGACATTTGGCTAAAATGTCTGAAGAAGGTAATCAAGAACTTCGTTCATTGGCTTTGACACCAACATGGTCTGTTGCTTCTGTATTGACTATATTTGTTGCTGTGTCACTGCTTGTGGAGCGATCCATTCACAGGTTATCTAATGTAAGCCAAAAAAACTCTCCTTTCATTTCCATTTTCCTACTCTATTTTGTCCTTGTTGGTTTATATAGTTTTGGCAGGTTTATTGGAAAAATGCTGCAGGACTAACTGTTGTTGATTGATCAGTGCTATTTCTGGACTTCTTTAGTTATTCTTGTTGTATATCTCAGAAATATAGGGGGAGGGGAGGGGTGGGGGGTTCTTTTTCCCCATGTTATAGGATTACAATACATGTGCCTGCTAGATACTATGAAATGCACAACCTTTAATTTGTTCCATCTTGATGATCCCTTATGGCACCCTGGGAATCTCTCTTTCTGTGACTTTGTAGTGAGGGCCTAAATATTCATCAATTCTGTTTTCATATACAAACTTCCTGTTGATTACTCAATCTGCTTAATATTGAATATGCATTGAGGTGCTTGTCCTGGATTTCCGGTCTTGGACACTTGCTTATACTCCCTCGTTTACTTTTACTTGTCCACTATGAACTTTGCACACTCCTTAAGAAATAATAAATGAAGTGCATATTTACCATTTTTTGTATTAATTGGTGTATGAGTTTTTAATGAATTTGGAATGAGAAATTAATGCTAAGGGTAAAACAAAAAATGTAAAATGTCTTTCTCTTGATATGCGAAAGTGGACAAGTAAAAGTGAAAATCTATTTATGGATAGTGGACAAGTAAAACTGAACGGAGGGAGTATTTGACAAGCTCCATTTTTTATATACCAAGGGGAAGAAAAAGATTGGAACGAATGTGTAACTTCTTCATGTCTCAAAGCTTCTAATATCACAAAAAGATATTATCTTTCTCTTCAAGACCATAAAGTTAATTCAAACGGCTTGATTATACTTGGTTGATTATGTTTCTTGTAGCACCATCAATTATGGAACTTCGAAAACCAACAGTTTTTTTTTTTCTCATGTCAGTGGTTGAGGAAAACCAATAGTAGTGTCATTGTTTGCAGCTGTGGAAAAATGAAAGAAGGTATTCTATGTTTATGTACAATGAACTGACACAATTTAAAAAAAGAAAAAAGCTTTTTGAAATTTGGATTCCCTCTTCCAGCCCCATAGATTGCTTTTCCTGTCATAACCATTTTCAACATTTGGTATACAGAGTTGATGCTTCTTGGATTCATTTCTCCCACTCACAGCAACTTCCTATATCATATCTAATATTTGCATACCATCAAAGTTTTACAATAATGATTTGCCCCAGTACAAAGCTGACGTTGATGAAGAAACGAGAACGGAGATTTGAAGGATCGTAAACTTTTGATGGCTTTTGGTCTTCAACGGAGATATTAAATTCCTTCAATCAAAATACATGCGGAGAGGTAAACCAATTTTATGTGGCATATGAGACCATTATCCCAGTATCTTGTATCAATTATAATCCTGTGCATAAGATGCCCTAAATTGATTACCCTGCCAAAAGAAAAAAACCCTTTTTTTTTAGTTTTTTGCTTTGTGTTTTATTTTATCTCTTGTTCTAAAATTTTCGAAGTGTGTCAAAACTACTTAAACATTTTTGACAGAACCATGAACCTTTTTGTATCATATGAATAGAGCAGTGCATCGCCATTTTCGTCAGGGCCCATTACTCATGTATCTTTAGCGTTGACAATGCTGCGGGCGATTTTTAAAGGTAACATTCTCTGTTTTATTTGAACTTGATAAACTGATGCAATTGTTTGGTGAACTTTTTAAGTCCAATTGTTTTCAAAAAAAGTTGCCATGGTTCTCCGAGGGGTTTAGTTGGACTTAAGTAAAATGTGATGCTTTGGGTCACGTTCTTCTTCTTTATTTTGATTTTCTATTCACATGTTCGATTGTAGCTGCCTGAAAGGAAAAAATGGCCCGGTCCACAGTTGGAGGGGGGGGAAGATCAAACTCGGGACAGACATGATGTGTAACTGGTAAGTTATACTTGCTTGTATTTTGTCAAAAAAATAATCTTGTTCTCTATCTTCTACCATTTGTGTTTTCTTGTAATCATTGTGGATAAAGTCTGGAAAAATTTTTATTTTTTAAAAAGAGTGTAATTTTAAATCAGTTAAGAAGAGAAAGCAAAGACCTTTATATTATTTATCTTAAAAAAAAAATTATAAGGGCTTTGTATTAGAAAGAAGTCGGCAGTGTCAAGAACCATCCATGTTTTTTGATGGAGACAAGGAAAATTATCAGTTTAATGTATGACTTTTTTATTTGAAGTAAAAGTGGACTCTGATAACTAAAATCTGCAGAAACTTGATAATGTACATGCATAGGCTGATATTAAGTTGAGTGTTTAGGGACAAGCTGATGGCTTTCCTTCAACTTTTGAACCCTTTTTTTTTCAAATTTTCTACAATGAGCTATCCGAGAATAACTCGGGAGAACTTTATCAAAATTCTCTAAAGTGAATTATTCTACTTGATAATTCATCGTTAAAAGGTATCACCTGAACAGGGTTTCCCAGTATTTAAAAGATATTTTCTCTCTTTTTTTTTTCCTTTTCACTTTGTTCAGTTCATAATATTTTCTATGGAAAATTGTTTTTCAGAAAATTAATCCCTTTTTTTTCTTCAATTTGGGAGATGACAATGTTCGGGTTTTGTTTTGCTAATTTTACATCGAATCGTGTTCTTTTTTTTCCAAAATTTTATTGTCCCACTGTTCTTTCGGGGGAAAAATGTATTTTTGCCATTTATTTCATTTTAAATCTATTGCTTTGTTTTATTGATTAATGCATAAAATTTTTTATCTTTACATCAGGTAGCTGTCTTCAGATGTTATGTTTGTTTGTTTTTTCATTTGGGAGAGGTAATTTTTTACCATTTATACTTAGTCCTGTTGGGATTTGGAAGAGATCAAAATTTATTTTCTAGAAATGTTCAAAACCCCTAATCTTTCCCTTTGAATTGTTAAAAAAGGGAGAAACCAATTTTTATTTTATAGAACTGGAAAGCTAAAAAAAAACTGAACTGTTTTCATTGGAAATTTCCGAGCAAAAATTTAAGGCAGCAACTTTTTTAAGTTCACAATCATATGGCGAATCATTTCCTTGTTTGGGTGGTTATTCTTTTTACATTTTTTTACTAGTTTCTGTTTTCCCCTAGCCTCCAAAAATTTATTTATCCAAAAAATAAAAAAAAATTTTCCCCAAAATAGTTACCCTTTATAGGGGTTCACAAAAATATGGGGTATCAGAGATAAATTTTAAAACCCACCTTTTTTTAAAAAGCATCCACGTGCTTGGGCGGCCAAGAAAAAGGGGGAATGTTGAGACTTAAGTAAATTAAAAAAGGGGATTTGAAAATTTTAGTAAAAAATGGTCCCTTTTCAACAATTAAGTTTTCGGGTTTTAATTTCACAAAATTAAAAAATTTGATTAACGATGGATTTAGTTAATCAATATTTTAACATTTCCAATCTTAAATAGCCCAAAAATTTTAAAATACAAGCCCTTATATGATTTTTTAGCATTTTTTTGATCAAAGGCTTTTTTTTGCTGTGATCCTTAAAGCATTATTGTTATTTAAAAAAATTTTTTTATTTCCCGTTCTTAAAAATTTTTTTCCTTTTTTCTTCTTTTTTTCCGTTTTCAAACTAGAAACCCACAAATCCCCCACACGCCGGGGTGGGGGGGGCGCCTCCAAAAAGAAAAAAAAAAAACGCCACCAACTTTTTTTTGAATGTATCTGTTTACCTAGACTTGCACTTTTTTTTGTCCTTTTATAATTGGTATGAGATAATATTTTGTATATTTTCTTCAAATTTTGCAGACCTGTTTCTTAAAGTTTCCCAAGTTGTTCGTGTGATTATCTTACTTGCGCAAGGGCTTTTTCATGGTATGGATCCAAGACACTTTTTCAGCATTTATGGAAAAGAAAAAACTAATCACTTTTAAAACATTTAGAAGTTAAAAAAAGTTAGGATGGAAATTGTTAGTCTGGTTTGAAGAAATTACCAAGCAAAAAAAGAACCCTTTTGATCAGAAGCAGCCATAGCAAAACGAGCAGGAAATTTCAAATAGACAATCATGATAAAACTACATCTGATGCACATTATCACGAATGGAACATTCCTTCCAAAACTAGACATGAAACTTATCCCCGGCGTTCATCCAAAAGAATAGGAGTTTTACGAACTCTATTATGGGGATCTTTTTTTAGTTATCTTCATGTTTGTATTTCTTTTTTATCACAAGAGTGTCTCTAGAATGATAGAGATTTCTGTTATAGACACTAGTTACGAACTTTCTCCTCTTATTCATGGCAGAATCACAACCTTACATCAAACTATGATTTTCACAGCTATATGATTCGCCAATGGAAGAAGAATTCCAAAGAATAGTTGGTAATAAAAAAAAGACCCTTTCCCATTTTTCACCCTTTTTTTGACTAGGGGGTTAAAAGTTGTTTAAGGAGAAGTGGGCCAAATTTTGAGAAAATTTCATTTTTATTAGTTCTAAGATTTGTTTAAACAGGGGATCCATTAAATTTTTTTATTCTTTATGGCCCTCTCGGGGGATTCGGCTTTATGCTGTTTAATGTAAAAGGTACTACATCCTCTATTTTTTTGGGAATGAGGAATTTATTTTTGCCACTTTCTTTGCAATTTTTTTTTCATTAGATAAGCTTGCATTTTTTTTGCCCCCCCAAAATTTTTGATGGGGAAATTAAACCTGCCCTAAATGACCAATTGAACTTTTAAAATGCAGGACAATTTTTTTTTGGAAGCGTTAATTCCTTTCATTGTAAGTGCTCCATTGCAAATTTTTTTCAACCAAATTTGGGAAAAGTATGATATTTATCTTTTTAATACATTTTATTATCGTTTTTAATTATGAATTTATAGAATATAGAGATAGTTTTATTGTGCTTCTGTGCAGCTTGTCCTACTCTTGGGACAAAACTGCACATGAAGCAGTTATTGAAGGAAAACGGGTCTTCCCCGGGCGTAAAACCACGAGATAACTTTTTTTAAAAACCAGAATTTTTTTGTCCTTGATTCATTTTGTCCTTTTCCAGGTTGGTTCTTACTATCATACTTCACTTTTTAATTGTTTTGTCTATCTGCTAACTTTTTTTAATGTCTAATACACTAACTTGTTTTTGCATGCTTACCTTAAATGCTTTTTTATTTTCTTTTTGGTTCTGGGATTCACGGCCCCTTTTTTAAGCAAGTTTTTCTTTTTTGAACTTAAAATTTAAATCCTAATAAAAAGCTTTTCCCCTTTAATGTTTTAATTTTCCCGATTTTTAGATTTAAATTGGGCACTTTCCCCCAAAATACTAATAATGTTTTCCTGTTAATCCTTTTTTAGATTTTTTCCCAAATACTTCTTAACTTGAAGATATTTTTTCTCAACCGGGATTTTCCCTTCAAATCTCCTATATTTTTCCTAAGGATGGTGAGGGCCTGGAACACGGGTGAATACCTTCTTTGTCCAATTTTTTTTGTCCTTGTCAACAAAAAAATCAAAATCTCTTCTTTTTAAGTCAAAAGCCTTTTTTTTTTTCTGTTTAATAATTTTGATTCCCCCTCTTTGCCAAAATGTTCTCCTGAAAGTTTGTAAATTTTCCCTATTCCATTTTTAGGCTTCAAGGTATACGAGACAAAGTATTTCAAATTTCAAAAAAAGACTCTTGGCACCAGGGACCAAAAAATTTTGGTTTTCTTCTACCCTGTACTCTCATAAGAAAATTGGGTTTTTTTTGTCTGGCTGTTTTGGGTTCTATGTGATATTTTTTTAAAATATTTCTCTATCCCAATTTGTATAATGTTTGTTCTGCCAATGCATTGTTGTTTCATGGTGTTATAGACCTAATGTTCCAAATGCTGATTTTTCTTTTTATTCCAGTGGAAAATTTTGGGGATAATCAGCTTTTATAAAAAAACCACACTTGTTATCTACGACAATTTTATGAATACAAAAATTTTATATGTTTTTTAAATTCTGTTTTATTTTATCTATCTAGAAAATATCTGAGCCTATCGTTGTTTCTTCCCAGTTTGCTGAAATTCCGCTTTGCACCCCGTTTTTGCCTGGTTACAAGGTATATGTAGGTTACAAAAGGGGAAAATAATTTTTAAACCAAAAATTTTCCCCACCTGTTGACCCATTGTAAAACCCCTTTTCAATTCCAATTTTTACAATAAAAGAGATTGTAGATATTAGAATTTTTTCCCAAAACATACTTTAATTTTATTTTCTCTTTGGTGGAAAAATTTAAAAGGCTGCATTGATTCCACAAAAAAAGAGAAAGATCCAGGGAAAAGGCAGCAAGAAAAAAAGGAGGACACATTTTCCCCAGATGACCCCTGGCCCCCGACACAGCACGGTGATGTCCCCGGGGAATATGATGATAACCAGTTGGTTGATAGTCCTGAACAGTGCATGGGGGGCAAAATTGAGCAACCGCCATCAACTGTCACAAAATCATCATTCAGAAACAAACGACACTTCAAGTCGTGTCGGTACTCCTCTACCGGCACTGTCCCTTTATTTCTTCCGCAGTTTCCCCCAAGATTCCACCTGAAGAATAGCAAGATCATCTTCAATCCCTCAGAGGAGATTTGGATTTGGATAAAGATTAACCGCCACAGTGTTGGAAATAACGGGGAAATGAAGTTGGTGTTGATACTTTTGCAGGTTGTTTAACGGGGCAATAACATATATACTTGAAGATGTTTGACATGTGAATTCAAAGAAATATGCAGGTAGGAAAGATATAGTTTCATAGTTGCAAAAATTTCTCTCTTAAACTTTAGGGTTGAAAAAATTTTAATGGTTGTTTCTCTGTGTATTATCCCTTGTATAATCAGTTAGACACATGAGATGACCAGGTAAGATGGAGCATTTTAAAGCTAGTAAAGTCTTTTTTTTTTCCCCGATAGTTAAGAGTTTTAAATTATTCCCAAGCTTTTAGAAAAATTTTCATTATCAATGTATTTTAGTCTTTTCACATGTAACTTGTCTTATTCTTCAGGTTTTAATTCCATTTTTTCTGGACAATTACATGTTGTTATCATTTGATGCAGCCTTAATAGTGTAGAACCTTTTGTACGTCACTATATAGAAGTTTAAAACATCACAAACTCGAGATACTATGGTTCAATGGACTTACAAGCTTGGTTTCACAGGGATGTATTCAGCATGTGTGAGTTCCTATTTAGTACTATAAAGGATGCATAGAGACAGAATTTCTTTATTAAAGGGGTGTTTATTAGCACTAAAGGCAAAGCATGACCTACGGGTTTCAGCTCAGCCCAAATTAGTCATTTTTTAAAATTTGGGGGGACGGGATTCTCCCAGTTCCCATTTTCATGATGTTTCCGATTCGTTTTTCCTTGTCACTCTTCTTTGCATTTCCAACAAAAAGCCAGTACCTGGTGGTGGCGCACATCCAATGGGCAAACAAGATATGGGGCTGGTTAAATTGCATCCTCCACCAGGACCACAACCCTGGGGTGGGAATCCACCCCGGAAAAACCCGGTTGGTTACAATTGCCACTTCCCCAAGAGCCACCGTCACCACCATCCCTCCTCCTCCTCCGCCCCCCCTCCACCTCCTCCACCGGGACTTATTCTGGGGTGCCCCCCGGAATTCCTGGTTGGTTACAATTTCCACTTTCCCCAAGAGCCACTGAGCGCCGCCACCACCTCCTCCACCACCACCTCCGCCTCCACCTCCTCCACCAGGACTTTTTCCCGGGGGGAATCCACCCTGGAATTCCTGGTTGATTACAACCTGCTTCCACAAGAGCACCACCACCTCCACCGCCGCCGCCACTACCTCCTCCTCCACCGCCACCTCCTCCTTATTTCCATCATTTCCCCCAACCCCCAAACCCCCAAAGCCTCCGCCCCACCGGCGGAGGGTTTAGTCACCCGCTGGGTTTTTGGTCATTTTCTTTTTAGGTTTTTGTGGGTTCCTCCAGGAGAACTCTTTGAGAAAAGCCAAGACTTAAACTTATGAAGAGAGAAAAAAATTTTAAAATGAAACTTTTTTGAGAACCCAAAGGTGATTAATCAATTTCTGAATTGGGAAATTTTTTTTATAAATCCAAAGGACTCACCTGTACTTATAGTTTTGCTAAAATTAGTGAAAATTTGTCTTAAAAAAAAAAAAAACCCCTTGACTTGCCGAGAACGGAGTCATCAACTTTGCAGGGAACAAAATCGTGAGTGATATAAGTCACCATTATTGCCCTAGTCCTCAACTTTGCATATGTCTTCTATATTTTTTTTCTTCATAATCAACAATCACAAGGCATAACTTTTTTGTTGCTTTGAGGGGGGATTTTCCTCAGCTTTAATTTTAACCACCATCAGAAAAAGATTTAAAAAAAAAAAAGGGTTAAGTTTCCGACATCACAATTATTTTTCTTCGCCCTTCGCCTTAATTCCAGGAGAAACTGTTTATGTTTGATCTTTTTTACTTAAAGGAAATAAAACCAACAGAAAATCCCAAGAAATTTAAATTTAAAAAGAACAGAATATTTTTCCACGTTATTTATTCCCCGAATCTCACACCGAAAACAGCACCAAATGCAAAACTAGAATGCAATATATAACATGGTGTTTTTCTCGCTCAAATTCAATATATCCCCTTTTTTCTGCTTTCAAAAATTCCCAATTTAAAGAGTGCAGCTTTTTTCTTTTATGTCCAGTTCCAAACTTAGGCACCATAAATGCTTTAAAAAACGAACCCTTTCCCAACTGAAATTCTTTACCAAATGTATTTTTCCCTTTTTGAGGATCGCGGTACTTATTACAACAGAGTAGTTTCAAAGTAAGAAAAAAACCCCAGGGAAAAAGCCCCTGGAAAAGTATTAGCATTATCAAGTCCATAAATCAACTTTGGCGCGGACACCTTGATCCCACAAAAAGGGAGCCATCATTTTTGCCCTATTCTGGGTTTTTCTTTCCACAGCAACCATTAGAAGCCAACAAGCAAGATACAGAAAGAACTATCAAGTATTCAAACAGAAGAGCTAAAAAAAATTTAAGCACTCAGCAGAGATTGGTCACAGTTTTTTTTTTTTAAGGTAAGTAAACACAAGATATATCAAATTTAGTATCATTAAATTATTAATAATTTTTTTATTTATCAAGAGCTTGTTTTTTTTTTTTTTTTTTTTTTTAGGTAAGGCTTTATCAAGAGAGTTTGTCATACTGAGAATGGAAGTAGATGCCCAGCAATCCATCCCCAAAAAATGTCCCATGGCCCCCCAAAACCTTTTTGGAAATAAAAGAACCAAAATTGGCTGTAAAAAAAAACTACAAAAAAAAAATAAAAATCAAACTTGGATGATCAATAAGGTAAAAAGTTGATCCATTCCCCCGTGGGGTTTTGTTTCACGTTATCAATTTCAGTTAAAGAATTTTAATTTACACAAAGATATTGAGAATTAGTTATTAAATGAAAGAAAATTTTAAAAAAAATTTTAAAAAAAATTATAAATGTGCATAGGGAAAAAGTTTTCACTTAACTTGGGAAAATCTTAATTTTAACTGGTAGAATTTTTCTACCTAAAATTATTTTGAAGCTAATAGGGTTTTTCATTCTTTGCCTATAGAGCAAACACCTTTTGATTTTTTCAAATAAAAGTTTAAAAACCCCTTCAGCAATATTTTTTTAGAATCGGTAAGCGGTTCAGTCCACTGGTACTTCTAGCTTAATAAAGAGCTTTGTTGTGGATCATCAATTAAAAGTGGAGATTTAATGAGAATTTTGAATTTAAATCATGCTAGCAATTTGTTAGGAACTTTCTGCCATCCCTACAGATTAAAATAAAAAAATTTCCCCTTTTTTCTAAAAGAAAATTTCAAGAAAAAAAAACAAAAAGATTATTTTTACCAATTACTTCCTTGCAAGACCCCTAAAAACCTCCCTGACTTTTTACAACATTCCTTATTCCAATCCCATGTAAAATGAAAAAAAAAACATATTAAATTTAATTTTCCCATGAACTAAGAAGTAAACCCTTTTTAAAAGGAAAAAATATTAGAAATTTTTTCCCCAATTAATTTCTTTATATTGCTCAAGCCTCAATTTCCTGTGTAAACGAAAAATGTTTTATATTTTAAGTTAGGGAATTCCCTGGATAATGGATTTTTTCTGTTTAGATTTGCTTTCTTTCCCCCCAAAAAAGAATAGAGAAAAATGAAAAAAATAAATATCATTTTACCATATGGTCAAAGTTCAAAACCA
>NC_081352.1:36307126-36333166 GCF_029784015.1 Lycium ferocissimum | reverse complement strand
TTGAAGAACTTTTTTGTCTTCTCGTTTCTAGTTTTGATCCTTTTTCCTTCTAGTAGACAGGGCCGGACCTAGGTTGTTCCAAGAGGGTTTAACTGATCAACCCACGTCGTCAGAAAAATTTAGTACTTGCATGTATAAATAATACACGAAATTTTGCTATATGATACAAATGAACCAACTTAACACAAATGTGAAACTCAGCTCAGTGGTAGACCTGACCTGGATACTGGCCAAATTAAGGCCGTTGATCCGTATTTGTTTTTACTTTTTTGAAGTCACCAAAGGGTCCATTGATTTAATACCTCATTAAACTACGCTAGCGTGTCTGTGAATGTCCTATTTTGTTGTTTTCGTTAAATTAGTTCAACGTAATAGTGTAGTATTAAAAATTCTTAGCTTTACCTTTTCTTCTGATTCAATATTTGAGAATTAAATTGAAATTCTCTTAAACTGTTATAATAATTATTATTTGTATATCTTACTTTATTTACTTTAATCCTCCTATAATTTATAAAGTTCCATCTTTTTCTTCTCCTTTAGTATACATGAAATGTTAGGATAGTTCATTTTTATATAGTTATTTATTATTTTAGTATGTTGTTTGCATTTTTTTTTTTTTTTAAATGGTGTTTCAAAAGTCCTACATTGTTATTGTTATAAGAGTAAAACATAAAAATTAAAGCTAAAGAATTTTTTTGAAGTCTGATAGATCGTCAAAATTGGCGTGTGTCTCTGCATGCATGTACATCTATGATTTACATAGTACAAAATAATATTGTTTCAAACTATTCATTTCACTACTAAAAGGCGCAAATATTTAACGGATTTTTTCGTCGAAATCTACGATTCCCGACAAAAAAGTATGTTGGAAATATTTTCGACAAGCAAATTTCTGATGGAAATTCATGAAATTTTAGTAGTATCTATTTTTAGGAATTAAATAATGTCAGCTCAAAAACGACAATTAGGGATATTACTGGAAAAGACAAAAGCAGTGTAATTCCTATCATTGAGTACCATTGTGATTTCAGTGCTTATTTGCACCCGCTTGAAGAAAATCCTAGGTCTGCCACAGCTACTAGATATTGTAATTCGGTTCTCATACTCTTGCGCATTAACATTCCCTTTTCCATTTTTCTTGCACTTGATAAATTGACGAGATTATAGATAGACACAAGTTGCCACCAACGATCAGATGGATACCTGAACTTTTCTCGTAACCACCAAGTAATAAAGAAAGAAAAGTATCACCGCCAACAAGAGCCAAGATGTTTGTGTCAGCTGCTCCCTCAGCCCATATCTTTAGCCTATAGCCCTATATTGTCTCTTTCAATGTTAACTAGTCAGTGTCACTCAGCTATCCTAAATTAAGTAAAACTCTTAATTATTTCATGAAACAATTCAGTCATATAAAATACGTCTACGGATACCTATAGACCGACTTCGTTTTCTTCTCTTTTTTTTCTTTTTTCTTTTTTTTGGTTAACTAAAATGATTTATGGAAATACATTCCAAAGAGGCAATGACATTCCATGGATTTCTATATACAACTTTTTCTCAGGCCAGAAAAAGAAGACACTAAGCAAGCATATGGGAATGCGAACATGTTAGAACGCCAAATTGGACCATAACCCATGTCTTCATTAAAGTAATGAATATACGTACTAAACGTTACTAGTACATCTTACATGTAATAAGAAAATATAATTCTTTATTGACTGAGCCAGAGTGGTTTCATTCATGCGATTGTTACGCTCTATCAAATCAAAATTTAGACAGCCAATTCAATTCACTGCAGGCTCCAGCGGCCAAACATGAGTATTTTTAAGTATCCTTTGTGGTAGGCTTTTTCTGACTAGATACTTGGCATTTATTAGATGCACATGCACATTTCACTTATAACGTAGTAGGAATTATTGAATACCACGTAAATATGGGAAACTCTAAACCCAAGAGAACAAGGGGCCGTTCGGACATAACTTTATTTTTTTTTTCAAAAACTGTATGGTTACACGTAATCAGTTTTAAAGTTTGGAAAACTGATTTGCCAATTCTTCAAGAGAAAGACAACTTCCACACTTTTGAAAGTGAAATACATGTCAATACACAATTTCAACCTCCAAATACCTTTTTCTTAACTTAAATAGTACTATTTTCTTTTTCAAATATCTCTCAGTTCATGACCAGTAAGAATAGCTGGGTCGTCTAAACATTGTGTAGCACATCTAAAAAGGAACTACCCATCAATCTTAAGCAATTTGGGATCAACCGTAGAATCCATCACTCTTCATTTAGCACCATTTAAGCTCATAACAATTCAATAATTTATATAAGACAAAACTCGAAATAAATATAAGAAAAGAGTAGAAGATATATATTTTCTCTAATAGTATATCAATCTCTGCCAGGACTAGAAAACTCTTAGAAAGCAATGGACCTAAATTAAAGGTAAAAATGACGGAAAAACTCATTTTCAGAACTATGCAACAGCTGCTGCTTTTCGGGGTATACAATCATTCAAGACTATTATATCACCGCTCATTTCAACTTTCACCCAACAACTCGGCCTTGCTGAACAGCTCCTCCTGAACAGGAACTTCTTTCAGTTGTTGTGATGAAACGACGTTAGCAATTGCTTTTTTAGCAGCCGTGGCCTGATCGTCATCCACGGCTGTGTCTGCCTCAGAGACAAGTTCATTTTGCTCGTCAGAGGCATCATCATCCAGCTTTGGAGGTGGAACAAAGAAAGGAATTTTGCCTCTTTGCCAATCATGGAGAACCATCTTGGCAGCAGTCTTATAGTCAGGTTCGCCTCCCTGGATAGCACAAATAAGCATATCAATTACAGCTTATCATTACTCTGTGACAACCTAACCACTAAATTAAAGCAAAGTATACACCCCAATTGAAGGACGTTATGCACAATGCTGAATTGTAACCCAATAGGCCACATGTTAATCACTAAACGTGTTGGTAACAGATATAGATTTTATTGTAAATCCCTGTGGAACAAAGATATATGCAAAGATTGAGATACCCTTGACCCAGTAACCCAAAACAGTGACATTATGCAATTTCTATAACTGGTCCACCTATGGTGTCAAAGATGCAACATCCTCATTGTTTCAGACAGCTAAGCCTCCTAGGATCTCTGAAGGATACTGAACAGTAAATAACCCCAAAAACTCAAAATTAAAAAATAAGTGGGCCAGGCTAAAGTAATTTAATGCTTACCATGTCACCAAGATTTTCCCCAATTTCAAAAAACAGAAATTCCTGAATTTATATTTCCACTAGCTCAGATATTAAATTTAACCAAGCCTGACATGACGACACTAGATGTGCTCTAATATCTAATTTTTTTCTTTTGGGTAGTTCTACAAGTAGACCCCAACAGTAATTTTAGTAGTGATTATTGAAAGACAAGAAAATCTTGAAACTCATAAAATTAATACCTTGGTTTTAGTTTTGAGGATAGGATACAAGCTAAAGCTATATTAACTTAGAAAGAATGTACTTTTATGAGAAATACTTAGTTACAATTCTGGCTCCCAGCCTCCCGCCCCCCTGTTTACAGTTCTGGTAGTACTGTTCAAAGCAACGGCCTGATTTTTCTCTCATTTTGGACATTATTTCTCAACCTGAAAGAGCTACTTCACTATCGGTATCAACATCCATTAGAGGCCTACTGAGTTCTGAATTATTTTATCCAACAATAGCACAGAATAATTGCTCTTCACTACTAAGTGTTCTTCTAGTGAGCTACACTTCGTCCGACATAATCTGATGAACATCAAAATAATCATTTCAAGTTATTGTCCTATATGAACTGATGAACATCAAACAAAATACTTCAGATCATACCCGAAAGGGGAATATGGGGTAAATATCACAATATTGTATCAAGCTATAAATTTTCAATTTACCTTCAGAAGTTTGCCTGTTGACTTGCATAGCTGTTGAAGAAAGTCATTGTCGTCAACCCTGGAATATCGAAAAGATCATTTCAGCAGAACAGAGATTCTGGATATAGATTTTTGCAAATGTCAACACAAACTGCCGAAAGCATACATGATTCTCATTTTCCTAGGTGAGAAATCCTTGACCAAATGTATAGACACAGATTTCTAGAGTACAAAACAAATGCATTAAAAATCTGTACTTTTGGTGTTATAGCAGTACTATAGATAGGATGGAGATGTATTTGGACTTTTTGTACTTGCCAGGAGATAATATGCAGTATGGTTTAAAGGGTTTGCTGTTAGGTCCTGTACTTTTTTGTGAACCGACTTGGTACTTGCTAGGAGATAATATGCAGTATGGTTTAAAGGGTTTGCTGTTAGGTCCTGTACTTTTTTGCGAACCGACTTGGTACTTTTTAATAAAATCTTTACTTAAAAAAATAGATATAATAGGACAAAATAATAAAGCAGATACAACTATGCTGTGTTCCATTTCTACCTACAAGGAAGCCGGCTAAGCAAACTAGAAGAACATCCTGCTGAATACTTGAGGAATCTACAATCGTAATCAAATGAGAAGTAAAATTTACCAATCCTTTATCTTATAAGCTCTTTTAAGATGCTCCTTCTTAACGCGATTCAACACTTCGCCAATGTGTTCAGAAGCATCAGGCAGGTTTGTCACTCGTACCTGGAGATGGAACCCCAAATTTTTAAGTAGTCAGACAAAGAACCTCATGCTTACAGCAAAGAGGAAATAGACAACGAAGATATATCATCAACTGAGAGAGGAGGCAAAGGAATCTCTAATGAAGGGAACATATCCTATACAACACAATGATAAACCTTTCATTATTAAGACTGTATGTCCTGGTTCATGGTGTATTACATATCCAACTTGCAACAGGATTAAAGCACCACTCTTAGCGAGTTTGGTCATTTAAGTTCCACGTATGACTGAAATTGATATTTTTCCGATATTTCCCTATCCAAATGTGTTCATGACTAAATGCATCCGACATCAAAACTATATGAGATGATCCTTAGCATGATAGTCTTAGAAGTGCTCGCCTAATAGGCTATATTTAAATCCATGACCAAATTGTCAATTCAAAAAAATGCCAACAGTAAGGGCAACCAGGAAAATTAAATTAAAGTAATTAAAAAAGGTGAATACAATAGGATATAGAGTCTCAATTCCCTGTAACAACACTTTTCGGGCATTTTCTCTATTGAGGACCATAAATTTGCAAGCAAGATTATCTATGCCACATCAGACCACTTCTGCCTTAATAGTCCTTTACATCCCAAGGCCCTTATATCAGCAAACTAAAAGTAAAGCTGTAGGTAAGAAAGAAAACCAAGAACTATAGCTTGGCTTTAAGAAGTCACAACTCACAAGCACAAGCCCAACCAAGCAAAAGTAGGAAATACATACCACGCCCTTCAAGACTATATCTGTTTCAGAATCATGATTCTGATAAACTACACCAGGACAGTCAATCAAGAAGATCTTCTTTGTGAGTGTAATGTACTGCCACACTTTAGTCTCTCCTGGAATAGGAGCCGTCTTGCAAACCTATTCCAAAGGGAAGGGACAAAGGTTAGTTCCACTCCCGAATCAAAAAGAATGTCGTTGCCTGAGCATAGTACTCAAAGTAAGATTTCATTTCACAAGATTTGACTTTTCAGAAGCCAAGTAAAGGTGATACGAAAAGCAACTGCCATTATCCAACGAGAAAACAAGTTTACTTTATTTGATATTTAGGGAGAAGGTGAAAGGAGAGGAAATTAAGTTCTAGAACTTTATAAATGTCTGATACTCAATCCAGATTCCAGTCTGGAACAGCAAGTTTACTCTATCCTGCATTTGATCTTAGAAGCAGCATCACTTGATAAACTAAAGTCAAATTTGGGAACAGCTTTAATGGCAATCACAATTTTTGATAATGATAAGAATTGTATCAGGTAAAGGGTCGGCACTAAGCAAGTGCAAAAAGTGAAGTTGCAAATTGTGCAAACTCACCAAAATCATGTCTAACAATGAAATATGACGGAAAATATAATTCTCAAGGAGACAAATTACAAACTGTCTCAGTACAGAAACAAAATGAGCCAAGACCACTACAACAGCCTAAAAAAGGGAAAAGAAGTATGATCGAAAAGCTTACATTCTTAGTGCGCAATGTATTAATAACTGATGACTTGCCAACATTGGGATAGCCAACAAAACCAACAGAGATTGCTTGCTTGTCGCTCTTCAGTCGAGAAAACTGTCTCAGGACTGACAAAAGAGAACCCTGAATGCAACAACAACAACAACAACAACATACCCAGTGAGTCCCACAATGTGGGGAGAACCCTGAATGCAAATGAAAACAAAATAAGCTACAGAAAAAAGTTACCCACAAGGGGCACACGCACATGGATGCACTATTAGCCATGTGTTTAAGGATATTGAGAGAAACATAAAACATAATTTTACACATCAGTATGGTGCTTGAGTGTATGTATTAAGAGGTGAGGAAAGCTCAGAAGATATTACAAGAATACCTTTCCAAAGGACTTGGTGACACTTGCATGAAATGCCAGAGTTGGATATTCCTTGGAGAGCACTCTAAGCCACCCTTTTGTTGCCCAAGCAGGGACCAAATCACACTACATAGGCAGAAGAAATTATCAATTCGGTCAAGTCCTGAAGTTAAAATTGACATCCGTAAAGCAAATTATAAACAACTGTCTATTATATAGTTAAAATAGCAAACCTTATTCAACAAAAGGACCATATGTTTATGCTTGCAATTTTCTTTCAAATGCCTCTCCAAATGGTAGCACCTTGTACCACAGGGGTCTCTGGCATCAAGAACCTGCAATCCAGGTTAACCACGGTAAGCTACGACTGCCTGCATTATCCTTTTCATCTAAAATATCCTAAATTCTCCTCATTAGTCAGAGAGAAAGCTACATCAGAACGTTACACATTCCATAAGCAGCAGACAGATCACGGCAGACAGGTGATTTTGGAATAAGGTAAACAAATTAATTAATAATGGCAAACTCTCCTGTATATAAGCAGCATACCAAGAAGTATAGAATCTACAACATAACATGATTCTCTAAGAACGACATTCAATCTTCTATAAGGAAATTCATGGGTGCACCATTAAGCAACAACGAAAAAATCATGGTTGACAAGTTGCGCCTGGCACGCTTGGTTAAGAATGATATGGTTGTTCTACACTTGGATGCAAGTGAAAATATGCATTCTTCACCAGAAAAGCTTTTAGTTGGAAGAACATCAACAACAAATAACATCCTCCATATTAGAAATAACAGGGAGTTTAAAGCCACGAAACAAACCTGAACAACAACATCAGAAGAGTCTATGACTTTGTAAAGCTCGCTCCAAATTCGTTTACTTTGTCCTTTCTCAAACATTGTGTGCCTAACAAGATCTCTGAACCCATCTACATTTTCATCCATGGAGGTGCTAGCACCATGTTTGTCTTCGAAGTCATCTGCCAAAATTCAGAACCAAATTTTGTTGAAGCAAATAGCTATCTAAGTGCTTAATCAAACACAGAGCAGTTATTCAGGAGATGACTCCGAATTCATACCTTGAGACACATCAGCCTTCTTTGCTAGAGCTTCATAATCTAAGGCCATAAGTTTGGGGCGTTTCCTCTTTGTTTTAGGTCCAAAAGCATCAGAGAAAGGCTCGTTGTCAAGAAGGTGAACTTTTACTTGCTTTAAAAAGAGAAGGAAAAAAAAACAATATTAGCAAACAGAATGCAGCATCAAGCATAAACGCAGCAAGATTAGCCTCAATTTGATAAGTTATTCTACACACACATATACATGTGTGTGTGCATATATCACACGAAGCTCCCAAATCAAATAACAATAAGCATGCATATAAAGCTGATATTAAACATTGAGCAGTCAGGAGGTTCACATTGTTTCAGAAGAAGATAAGAGCAAGTCCTTAAATGACAAGATCAAGGGAAAAGCACCCCGCATACCTTCTGGTGATCATTTAAAAGTGACATGGGCAACTTCCTTTCTTTTAATATAACATTGTAATTACTGGAAAGCCGAGTTTGAAGCTCTTCTCTAAAGAACTCCAGTTCCTTCTGGTTGACCACCCGAGTATTCCCTGTGAAGTCGGAAAATCAATTCCTAATTCAGTTTTTCAACATAATTCATCCATACACGAAAGAAACATTTACTTTCAATAAATAAATTGACCTTACAGGATAAATGAACAATGAAAACTAAAAAAAATCAGCTGAGTTTAAACATTAATACTCCCTCCATTCCAATATTAACACTTTCCTCCTAATCCAATGCCAATTTGACTAGATCTTTTTTTTTTTTTTTTGATAACATGGGAACCCGCAGCCGCTACCCTTCGGGTGCGCACAGGGTAAACCCAGTTCCTGTGCAATAGCTCGCAAACCACACAGGAGAGGTAACCCGCACTAGGCAAGACCCGTGCGACGAGCTCGACCCAGAAGGCAAATCCCCTGCTGTCGTGGGCAGGGGGTTTCGAACCTGAGACTTCCATTATGAAAGCCCATGGTTGAGCATGACCATGTTTAGTAGGAACATACTATAACCAAACACAACTCCATCTTCAACTACAATTTCAAAAAAAAAATGAAAAATATTTGGTTTCTTTGGCCAAAAGCCTACTAATTTAGTAGGAACATACTAGTTTGAGTCACCAGAAGTGAAAAGTCTGAAATTTTTTTGGGCTGTATTCAACCAACTTAAGCCATTTTATGAAATTAGAAACACAAATAACACGACACACAACAAATTATTTTCCTTCAAAAGCACATAGTTTAAATATTAATTTAGTAGGAACATACTTAGTTTGAATAACTAGAAGTCGAAAATGTGAAATTTTTTGGGCTATATCGAACCAAATTAAGTCATTTTTTAAAATTAATCTTAATGAAACACACATAACACGACACACAGCAAATCATCTTTCTTTGCTAGCGAAAGAACAAAATTTTAATATTAAGTTAGCACAAACATACACATACTTAGTTTGAATCACTAGAAGTGAAAAGTGCGCAATTTTTGGGGCAACATTTTACCAAATAAAGTCATTTTGTCAAATTAATCATTAGACACACTACACACAACAAATTATCTTCCTTTGATGGCAAAAGCACATAGTTTAAATATTAACCTAGCACGAATATACTTAATTTGAATCACTAAAAGTGAAAAGTGTGAATATTTTTTACCGAACCAACGGCGATCTGGTTGTATCCTTGTTGAAGGCAATTCCTTTGATTGCAAATCATGTTTTATAATATGACCTTGAGGATTGCGCTTCGGCCTTGTATTATACATCTTAAGCCGCCGCACAGTGGCGGCGCTACGGCCATTTTTGGCGGCGCTAACATCTCTGTTACTGTCCAATGAATGTTTTGGCTTTCCAGATACGTTAACTGACCTCTCTTTCTTCTTCGCCATTGTAATTTGAATGAAATTAGGGTTAGGGTTTTGGAGTCGGCGATAACGGGTTGTGGAGTAGTGCTCCACGAAGACGAGGCGGTGATTGAACTAAAACCTAAATATGTGTGATTTTGGTGGTTTCGAAATTACGATAAGGTGCTCTAAGTTTAGGTTATTTATGTTTTGGTATACTAGGGTTTTTAATTTGGCTTTTTTGTCTTAGAAATTTGGTAACTTTTTGTGTTCGTAGATAGAAATAAATAAGGCAGAACTCGTCGGGATCACTCTGAGGCGGACTGGATCTTTCACTTAAACACTCCAACTAAACGTTGTTTCATTTAGTGGGCTCGACTGTGTCATTTAGACACTTTTCGCTGACTTGACAAGTTGTGTGGATTTCACACCAAACAAGCGCGTGGAGGTTAGGTAGATCTTTTACCAAAAAATTATTAATTTACGAATGTTATTATATTGGCTTTGTAAAACCTTTTCCTGTTTGTGTTTAAAGTCGCAGCAGTTTAGTTTTTTGTCTTGTATAACAATATGGATGTTGTGATGTTGTTATCTTTAGTTCGAACCATATTGATTGTTTTGGCCAAACCCATCGGCCCCTTGTAGTCGGTCAGATTTTTCACTTAGACACCTCAACTAAATTTTGTTACATTTAGACACCTGTCGTTGGACTAGACTGTGTCATTTAGACATTTCCCGCTGAGTTGGCCAATTGTGTGATCTTCACACAAAACAGGCGTGTGAAGGGCGTAATTTTACATTATATATATATATGTTGTGTCTTCTTCTTCCTTCTCTTACAACACTTTCTCCACCATAACCATCACCTTGCCACTGCAACGCCACTACCGGACAAGTTTCCCGGCGTAACAGTGATAAACAAAGGGGGGAGAGGGGGTGGTGTCGCTTCAACGGTGAATTCCGGAGCGACGCTAGATAACAAACTCTGACCAAACTAACTCGCTAAACTGTCAAGAACAAGGGGCAAATCTGGAATCTCACCAGATTTTGATGAAATTGTGACTGTAACAACCCAAATGAACCCAAAGAATTCTCCTTCCTTTTAGGTTTAACACTAAGAATGCTCCTTTCCTTCTTTCTTACTAACAATACTTCTCAAATCCCCTTCTCTCCTCTGTAATTTCTGCACCGAAAAATTTCACAACGGACATGCCGGCACTCGTAAAGCCCCTTTACCATTCCGACGACATTGCTTTTGACGAACCCCTCAAACCCCACAAACAACATCATCAAGATTCCTCTATTAAAGCATCAAATTCACTTCGATTACCTTTGTATCTCTCAAATGGGTTGTTCCTCACTGTGTTTTTCTCCGTCATGTATTTTCTTCTACACAAATAGCATGAGAAAATCCGTAATCAAACTCAACTCCACGTCCTTACATTTTTTTCAAATTAGTCGCTATGATTTCGTTATCGCTTCGGTTATTTATGACTGGCCGGAGCTCAGGTGGCTTGTCCACGAAGCTCTGGCAGAAGGGGGAAGGACGGGTGGGGTTTAAAAAATAGGTATTTTTATATAATTTTTTTTTTGATGAAAATAGTTTTTCTTTTCTCTTTTCTTATAATTTATTTTTAAATTATTATTTTGCATCCAAATGCCACATGTCCTCTTTTAATTAGTCATCATGTTACATCATTCGTGAGTGTATTATACACACTTTGTAAGTTTAGCTGATTGTCAACAAATTTAATGTAATCCTAGTGTATAAATGGAACAATATTTAGTTGAAGTGTCTACGTAAAAAATCTGGACGATCGCCAATGGATTTGACCTTTTTTCTTAAATGAACGTAGATATAAAACCAAAAATACGAATAAATATACTTCAATTAACATGATCCACCCTATTATGACTATTTCGAGTGTTTTTGGTATAACAAGAGTCATTTTTTTTTTCTCACCAAAAGTATTTTCCTAAAAAGTATTTTCCAAGTGTTTGGTTATTGAGTAAAGTATTTTTTGTAAAGAATGTATATTAAAATTTAATTATAATATTAGCAAATGGATAAGTGTTGTAAGAAAACTTTTGGATGGTAATGTTTAATAATAATATGTGGAGCAAGTACTATGAAATTCGAGTTCCAATAGAGTAAGAGTCTATTTGGCCTAGCGGTTTTGAGGCCAAAAGCGTTTTTTTTTTTTTTGAGAAAAAAACACTTTTTTTTTTTGGATACTTGAGGTGTTTGACTAATTAGTAAAACTGCTTTTAGGTAGAAGCAGAAATAGTTTTTCTGCGATTGAGGAGAAGCAGAAAATTGAAAGAAGCAGAAATTAATTTTCTTCAAGACAAAAATATCCCTATCATAAATACATATTTACCTAGTATATCCCTCATTAATCCATTAGGGATGAAATCATTAACAATATTCATGATGTACGAAGGATTTTACTTATTTTTGTGTTGAATTTTAATTTGTGGCATGATTTTAAATTTATTTTGGTTGTAGTGTATATTTAAATCATAATGTTGATATTATATCAATATTTGATATTTACTTATTTATTTATGTATTATATTAATTAAAAAATTTAATATGTACTTTTAAATTTTAATTAGTTAAAAGTAAAATCTTAATAAGTCTTTCATAATACATATTTAAAATAATTCTCTCTGTAAAATAATCTTGATAGTAAACATATTGATATTTGTCCTTTTTCGTAATTTGACACCCAAAAGCCTTTTTTTAAGAAGATTAACCAAATACAATCTGCTTATTAAAAGCAGTTACAAGTACTTTTCAAATGAATTAGCCAAACACAAACTACTTCTCATCAAAAGTACTTTTTTTAATAGCACTTCTCAAAATAAGCAGTTTTTAATCGCTAGGCCAAATAGGTTCTAATTAAGAAAGATGACTTGCAGTGGGGAAAGTCGTTTTCATCAGGATTGGTTCCTACAAGCACACTTACAAGACGTTTTCTTTATTCAACAAACAATTAGCTACTCAATCTAAATCGAAGTCAGTGTCAGTCTGTCAGACGTATTCACAGAACATGAATGTGGCATTGTAACACATACTATGTTGCAAAGAATGACCAAATTGATCAAGTTTGATGACCAACTAGATATGTCTACATTTGCAAATTCACTCATCTTCCTTCTGGCTTTTATGCTGCAAAGTTGGACATAATAGTGTTGTCTTAAATCGTCTGAGATTAGAATTTACCCACTGTATCATAAGCCAAAAAAAGCTTCTACTGAAAAGTGAATGTTAGCCAAAAAAAAAAAAAAAAAAAGGAAAAACAAATGAGACCTAAGTACCATAATGGTTACTAATTTGCTAAGATAATGAGTTATCTAATCTTATATTGGCTTCTCGTTTGCATCTTCAGTTTCATAATCCTTGAAAACTGCTCGGATTCTTCTTGGAAAAAATGTTGGATTTAGATTGTCTTGTCTCTTCACGAATTGTGGGAGGAGCATCTGCAAAAAAAAAAAATTTGTTTAGTAGATGATAAAATAGCAACCGATTCAAACACTTTGCGTTCTTTTTAAGCTTCCGTCTAATTTTCTAAAAGTGTATACCTAGAAACATTTTTTTTAATATTCATAGAAACAGTAGACAAACTTTTAGCATTTCACATTCTCATTTCATACCTTAAGACATATCAGCCTTCTTGGCTGATGATTCAAAATGTTTCGGGGTTTTCCTCTTTGTTTTAGCTCCTAAAGCATCGGCAGAAGTGTCACTGTCAAGATAACGAGCTTTTCCTTTCTTCACAAAGATAAAAGAGGAAAAAAGTTAGTAAACATAACACGGAATCAAGCACGGGTGTAGTAAGATCTACCTCATGCTCTTATTTTTGATGAAGTAATAAGTTATATTATAAAAAGCATCAAGATTCAAGAATATGCAAAAGTACAGAAAGAGGTGTGTTATCTCGATACATCAGAAACTAAGCTAAGCTCAGGGAGCTAACAGAATAAAAGAGCTGTTCATTGCTATTTACAGAAGTCAAGTTATTCCAACTAAACAAGTAAACATCCAGTTTATTCTCTTATTTGTGAGTTATTCAATACGTATGAGGAAACCACTCATCGTTAAAAAGAAAAAAAAATGCAAAAATCTCTCAAGTGTCGTAATTCCAAAGAGGATATTGTTTGAGATATAAGAAGGATATTAACTAGTAACCAATACATAGGTTTACACTTACTCGAAAAGAATATACATTTAAGAAGACGCACAAACAAATAAAACAAACCAAGTTCTTAAACAAATAAGCTCAAGGAAAAGACACCACACATACCTAACAGGACATAATCAGTAAACATAATGCGGAATCAAGCACCAATGTAGCAAGATCTAGTTCCTGCTCTTAGTAGTGAGCTACTTAATGCATATCAGGAAACTCACTCATCAAAAAGGAAAAAAATTGCAAAAACTCAAAAGTGTTGTGAGGATATTGTTTCGAGAATAAGAATAACTGGTGACCGATACAGACGTTTACACTGATTCAGAGAAAGTAAACATTTTTAAATTGAAAAAAAAAAAGGCACAATATAACAAACAAACCAAGTTCATAACCAAATAAACTCAAGGAGAAGTCAATACACATACCTTCTTGTGATCATTCAAAAGGGACACGGGCAATTTCCCTTCATTCAATATAACATTGTAGTTACTGGAAATCCGAGCATCGATCTCTTCTCTAAAGGATTCCAATTTCTCCCGACTGATCACCCGAGTATTAACTGTAAATCCGAAAATCATATGATTATTCAGACATTTTATATAATTCTTTCATACATGAAACAAAGTATCCACTATAAGCAAATGAATCAGCCAGATACAACAATTGAACAATTAAAATTCAAAACCTTCAGCTAAATTTAATCATTAATATACCCGCGCCTTTGACCCAATTGCAGTGTTGTCGAAGGCGCGCTTGTGAGTGCAAGCGCGCAAATAATGTTGAGAGCTTCAACTCGCTTAAGAGGCGCTTCTCAAGGCTCTAAGGTAATAGGCGCCACTAAACAATTGATATTTCACTTTATCCTACTCTATCCATATATTCGTTACTGATGCTTATAGTTACTACTAGTCTTGGACTACACTTGCGTATTTGTATTCTTCTCGATACACTTTTTGCCTTTGACTGCCAATTAACGTCAATTCAACTAATATCCAGAATTACATCGGACTAGATTAGTTCATTACTTTAAACTAATATAGATATAATAAACTATATGTAAACCCTACACGTTGTAATTTACACCTTATAAAGACACACAAAAAAAAAAAATAGATATTCCACTACATATTCATGAAGAAGTTTACTTTTTTTTTTTTTCAACATGAAGACGTTAAAAAGTGTAAGACTTTTAGGGTTTATAGTAAAACATACTGAACCAACGGCGATCTGGCTGTATACGTGTTGATGGAAGCTTCTTTGATTGAAAATCATGCTTTAATATTTTGCCTTTACGATCACGTTTTGGCCTATTATTGTACATCTTGAGCCTCCGACTAGTGGCGTTGCTACGGCCGCGAGTTTTATTCTTCGCCATTTTTATTGTGAAAATAAAAAATAAGTAGGGCTTTTGGCTTCTTAAAATATTACGTACTTCTTAAATAAGTAGGCGATAAGGGGTTGTGGAGTAGTGCTCCACGAAGAAGAGGAGGTAATTAAACAAAAACCTAGATTTTTATATTGTTTGAAAAATTACAATAAGGTGCTCTAAATTTATGTTATTTATGTTTTGGTATACTATGTTTTTTTTTTCAGTTTTTTTTTTTTTTTTTTTTTTTCTCGATTGGGACTTTTGGAGTTTGTAGAGATAGATCAAAGCAATAAATCAGCAAATGAAAGAAATGGAGAAAAGAAGAAGAGAAATATTAGAAATTTTTATTAGAAGTAGGCTAGAGCTTTTATCAAAATATTACTTGTTCTAATTTAAATATATGACTATAGATTGGCTTTTTAACACCTTTTCCGTTTATAGTAGCAACAATTTTAATTTTCCGTCAAATAATTTGAGTGTTTATGGGTTTTAAAATGACATATAGAAGTTTCTAAATCGAAGTGAGATAGATCTTTTAGCAAAGTATTATTCTCATTACGAATGTAATGATATTGGCCTTTTAATTTTACGTCTAATAACTTTTTTTAAACAATATGGTTGTTGTTATCTTTAGTTAGAACCATATTAATTCTTAAATGAACGAAGATATAAAACCAAAAATACGAACACATATACTTCAATTAACATGAACCACTATACTATGAATAATAGCATTTTTGGTATAACGGATGTCAATTTCTTTTTGTTTTCGAGTGTTTGGTTATCGAATGAATTTTTTTTATGCAAAAATACATATTAAGGATTAGTAATAATATTAACAAATAGAGAAGTGTTGTAATAAGACTTTTGGGTGGTAACGATAAATAATAATATGTAGAGCAAAAGAATATGAAATTCGAATTACGATAGAGTAAGAAAAATGACTTCCACTCATGAGTGGGCAAAGTCAATTTCATCCGGATTGGTTCCTACAAGTTTATGCTTGCACGGCGTATGTATATTTCTTATTTTTCAACAAACGATTAGCTATGCAATTTAAATCGAAGACAGTGTCACACGTATGTACAGAACATCTAAACATGGACGAGGCCTTATGACGCATAATTTGTTGCTAAGCATGACCAAATTGACCAAGTTTTTGATAACCAACTAGATATGTGTACGTTTGTTAACGTTCACTCATCTTCCCGCTGACGTTTATGTTGCAAAGTTGGACATAAAACGTAACGTTGTGTTAATGAACAAATTCTGCATCGTGAAATGGAGATAAGGCATCTATTTCTCTCGTGATGCAATTATCTTGTAGTTATTATCGATAAACAAGTAGCAGCAACCCTTCAACTACGAACATTTTCTGTTAACAAATTATAAAGAAAAATAAAAAGAGGAGAAAGGAGGACAAAAGAGAGAGAAAAAAGAAGACAAGCATGCATCCATTTCATTGCGGATTTATTTCCTCTAAATCCAAAGTTAACAGCAATGATCAAATAATCGCTATTTCTAGTAGCATTCCTGAGAACTAAGTACAATATAATAGGGGTTACTAAAGAACAACTGATTTGCTAAAAAAAATGAGTTATCTAATCTTATATTCGCTTCTTGCTTGCATCTTCCGTTTCAAAATCCTTGAAAATGCTCGGACAGGGTTTGCTTAGGCTTCTTGAGAAAAATGTTGGATTTAGATGATCACGTCTCTTCATGAACCGTGTGGGAGGGGCATCTGCAAAAAGAATCTTTGTTTAGTGGATAAAAAATATAAACGGATTCAAACATTTTGCGTTCTTGTTAGCTTCCGTCTAATTTCTAAAAGTGCATATTAGAAACAATTTTTTTTGTTTTTATCAGTATAAAAGTGCATACATAGAAAAACAGACACAAACTTTGAACATTTTGCATTCTCGTTTCATACCTTAAGACATATCAGCCTTCTTGGCTAATGATTCAAGATGTTTTGGTAGTTTCGTCTTTGTTTTAGGTTCTAAAGCATCAGCAGAAGGCTCATTGTCAAGATGATGAGTTTTTCCTTTCTTCACAAAGATAAAAGAGGACGAAATTAGTAAATAAAATGCCGAATCAAGCATGTTTTTAGCAAGATCTACGTCGTGCTCTTATTATTGATGAAGTAATAAGTTATATTTAAAAAGCCTCACGAAGATGTAAAATTACACAAAATTAAGGGTGTCAAATGGGCCGGGCAGGGCCATATAAATGGGGGTCACATGGGACCGGGTTGGGGGCCGGGTTGGAGGAGGGAAAGGGGGTGTCCGGCCCAGCCCCCTACCCAGGTAAGGGTACGTAGTGGGCTAAGTGGGCCAGGCCGAGTTTTAGTTAGTGGGCCAGACCTTTTTTTTTTTTTAAAGTTCTAATATAAAAATAGACATTTACATTTACTACTAATAATAAAATTAACATTTACAATTAATGATAAAATTGCTAAATTAAAAAAAAGTTTAATCGTCGATCAAATTCAAAAAAAATTGCAGTTGTAAATTTAAAAAAACTAGTCTTGCTAATTTTATTTGAACCCTAAATTTATGAATAACTGCACTTTGGTCATATTTTTCAAACTATAAATACCCCTCCATTCTTCTTCATTTTCACACAATTCTTCCACAATTCTCTTTATCTAAATTTGCTATTCAACTAGTGTACATTACTTCACCTCCACCTTCTCTCCGAGTTCGAATATTAACTTCAAGTTGCGGTGTGGATGCATTGAGCGAGAAATAATGAATACATGTTAAATGTCAACATTGTGCCGATATATCTCCACAAGTCCTGAGTGGGTATTAGCCTATTAGGGGGGGTGGAGGGAATGGCACATGTAGACGTAGACACTTAAAAGACATGAAATTGAACTGAATGATTTATCAAAGGTATATTTGTTGAGATAAGTACTATCACAATCTAATATATACTATATACTGAAAATGTATCAAAGGTATATTTGTTGAGAAAATAAGATTGTCTAGCTTTAAAATACAATTTTAAATAAAACTAAAGCGCTCATTAAAAGAGTTGCACTCCTAATTTATCGATCACAATATTTTTAAAATACTTATTATTAAGAATAAAATGTACTTATCTTGTTTTTTTTTTTTTTTTTTTTTTGAAATTTAGTCCGGGGCCGGTTGTCGCCATCACCCGACTATCGCGTGGCCGGCCGGGTAAGGTTGTCCACCTTCGTCCGGCTCAAATTTAATAAATCCACCCACCGCCAGCCCCTTACACCTTTTAGTAGGGGCCGCGGTGGGCCCGGTTATCAGGGCCGGTTTGAGATGGCCGGCCCAATTACTCTGACCTACTTGACACCCTTACACAAAATAAGTGTGTTAGCTCGAATACAACAGAAACTAAGCTAACATCAGGGAGCTAACAGAATCAAAAAGTTGTTCATTGCTATTTACTGAAGTCAAGTTATACTTATTCCAACTAAACAAGTTAAGTCAAACATTAAGCTCGAGCTCTTATTTGTGAGCTATTCAATACATATTCGGAAACTCACTCATCCTAGAAAACAAAACAGTAAGCTAAAATCTCAAAAGTGTTGTAATTCTAAGGAGGATACTGTTTCGAGATATAAGAAGATATAACCAGTAAATAATACATAGGTTTACACTTATTCGAAGGGAATATACATTTAAGAAAAAACACAAAAGAACAAAAACAAACCAAGTTCTTTAACAAATGAGCTCAAGGAAAAGACACCACACACACCCAAGAGGACAAAATAAGTTAAACATTATGCGGAATCAAGCACGAATGTAGCAAGATCTAGCTTGTGTTCTTATTAGTGAGCTATCCAATGCATATCAGGAAACTCACTCATCAAAAAGGAGAAAAAATATGCAAAAACACAAAAGTGTTGTGAGGATACTTTTTTGAGATATAAGAAGGATATTAACCAAAGGACCAATACAGAAGTTTACACTGATTCGGAGAGGGTATGCATTTAAAAAAACAAAAAGAAAAAAAAAAGCACAATTTAACAAATAAACCAAGTTCTTAAACAAATAATCTCAAGGACAAGACATAACACGTACCTTCTTGTGATCATTCAAAAGGGACATGAGCAATTTCCCTTCATTCAAAATAACATTGTAGTTACTAGAAAGCCGACTGTCGATCTCTTCTCTAAAGGATTCCAATTTCTCCCGACTGATCACTTGAGTATTGACTATAAAATCCGAATATCATATCCTAATTCAGACGTTTTATATCATTCTTTCATACAGGGGCGGAGCCAGTCTAATTACATGGTATATATAAAGTCAATTTTTTAGGTATATATAATAGATGTTGAATCGTTTTGGCTTGTTCGTGTGTTTGCTTCTTTATATTTGAATCTCCTTATTGATAATACTTGCTCACTGCCACGAGACTACGTATCCATTATGAGCAACTTAATCCGCCAGATATAACAATTGAACAATAAAAACTCAAAACCTTCAGCTAGATTACACCCCGCACCTGTGACCCAATTATTTAACACTTTAGCGTCAATTCGACCAATATCATGAACTAAATCGAACTGGATTATTTCATTACTTTAAACTAAATATAGATATCAACAACAACAACATAACCAAAAGATAAATCAAGCGCCGTGAAATGTCCAGGGAAGATAAGTGTCTTAGAGAAGCCTAATCTCTTGAAGTTGTTTCCGGCACAAATATAGGTATCATAAACTATATATAAACCCTATAACTCTATAAGTTGTAACTTACCTTATAATGACGAAAAAACAGATATTCCACTACATATTCATGAAAAAGTTTACTTTGTTTGAACATGAACAAGTTAAAAAGTATAACTTTTTGGGAATAAATAACATACTGAACCAACGACGATCTGGCTGTATCCTTGTCGATGGAAGCTTCTTTGATTGAAAATCATGCTTCAATATTTTTCCCTTACGATCACGTTTTGGCCTATTATTATACATTTTGAGCCGTTGATTTGTGGCGGAGCTACGGCCGCGAGATTTATTTTTTTGCCATTTTGATTGTGAGAATAAAAAATAGGGTTTTTGGCGTCTGTAATCCGTCTTAAAATATTACGTACTTCATGGAGAATGTCAACAGAATATATATTGCGATTTTATGGAAATATTTACCCTAAGCTCCTCTATACTTTAGCTTATTTATCTTTTGAGTACTAGAACTTTTCATATTTGCTCCTTTTACTGGATATCCTGATTATTGTAAATTTTTTAGGTCAGAGAAATAAATTATACTCCATCAATCCACGTTCCGCTTTTTGACCAACAATTTAAGATATAGTTTTTCATCATATTAATATGAGAAGAATTGCAACTTATAATATTTTTTGTATAGTTTCCGAACATCTAAATTTTAGTTTTAAAATATTAAATTAATCTAATTTAATTTAGTTCTGAAGATTAATCAAATTGACTCTCGAGAAACGAAACGTGACAAGTAAAAATGGACAGAGGGAGTACTAACAACAACATACCCACCTTAGTTACACAAGGATCTCAAAGGAGTCCAGGATGTGGACGACCTCTGAGGGAGGTTGTTTCCGATACACACCCACTCCTACCTTTGTGGGGGTAGGGAAGTTGTTTCCGATACACACCCTCGGCTCAAAAGAGACGTTTTCGAAGCAGAAGCAGGGAAAACATGACATCAAAACATGAAGATACAAAGCATATGAAGCAACAGATAATACCACACATTAAAATCAAATGAGAGGGACATAAGAAAATACAAAGGACGATAAATGGAATGTTCAAAATGGGAGTGATACAAATCATTTTACAAACTTTTAGTGTCATTCATAGTTTTCTTTTTCTCGTTTGCAATGTAAATTCATCTTCAGTTTATAAGCTTACTATGTTTATATTCTTTCTACATCATTTCATATACACATTTGCACTCTTAATTATTGAGGTCATTCAGATATAGCCATTGTTTTTTAATCCAAAATTAAATATTTTTGTCATTTTCTTCATATACAGAGATTTTGAAGTATTTTCTTATTTACACACACACACTCACTCTCAATGAAAGAATCGTGCAAAAAAGGGCACGAAATATTCCAATTGTAAGCAAAAAAAATAAATGAAAAATAAATACAAGCACGGTCTTGTAGCTCTATTTGTCATTCTTATATCTTCTCTCCATTTTCTTAAATCAAACAATGGTTTACAATTTGCAATAAAACAGAATTCAAATTCTTTTTAAAATCTATTTTACTTCTGAAACGTGATGTTATACTTGGTTCACAATTTGAAATAAAACAGAATTCAACTTTGTTCCCAAGTTGCAGTGTCCAACCAGTTCTGTTTGCCATATGCTCATTGTGAAACATCTGAGTTTCTGAAGCAAGTACTGATTATATGGCTAGCGGGTCCAACAATTTACGTTATTAGATACTTTTTTTTGTTCGAGCAGCTATTAAATACGTCTATTCGTTCGAGTCAGACATAAGATCACAAGTCACATTCAACTTCAAACTTAACACATGAAGAGGGCAAGGATGGCTCTTTAGACGCAAAATCGTCACACAAATCATATTGGTTTCTTGGTGAATACCTAGAGGCAAATCCAAAATTTGAACGATGGGTTCACCATTGCTTTTAGAAATAATACGAAAAGGAAACCATTAAAAGGCTGCTTTAGAAATTAAAAAAAAAAATGCTAAGTGCAGCAAGTTGGGTTCGAACCCTCGAACTTAAGGAACTAAACTTCGACGCTTAACGAATGCTCCATTCGGTCTCGATTGACCATGAATTACTTCAGTTAATATTATATATATTTTAAGAATTATACACATAACATACTGAATTTAATTGGGTGACCATGAGTTCACGTAACTCACTTTTTCTACATAAATTCTCTGCCTATGGCAAAGTACAGAAATTCAGGTAACCAGTTTCTTTTTTATGCGCGAAACCACACTTTCTTTGGTCGAACATTAAGACATGCATCAAACCAAGCTAATAATGTTCTCCCCTTCTTATTCTTTTCTTTTCTTTTCTTTTTTCCCTTTAAATTTTTCATTTGGTCTCAAATTGTATAAATAAGAGCTATAGGCTGTAAAGCTACCCCAAAGGTCCTAAAAGAGTTCACTTCTCATTCCTTCTACCTGAGGTTTCCAGCGTCTAACAGAATTAAAGAAAAAAGGAAGCAACGTTGTCAAATGAATTACATTCATTAAGCAACAAAAGCTTGAGAAAAATGTACAATAGATTATAAAATACCTATACTATGTATATCGTACATCTCCAAAGCAGTTCTGTTACTTGACCAAGCCACTAAGAGAAGGAAAATATTCTTATCTTCCATGACAGAAGCTTATTGCATACTGGATAAACGGTGATGCATTCACTTGGAAGATCAATCACTTTACCGCTTACCTTCTCATAAGCTTCCTCTTTAAACTCTTCGACAAACATATTAGAACCTGTCAATTACATGACTAAGCCAAGCAAGATATTTTGTATCGTTACAATAACTTTGGTGCTAAGTAGGGAAAAGTTGGATTTGGTATACAATATTACTAAGCTTTTGTAGGAAATTATAATGGGAAAAATGCAATGAAGGTCAAAAGCAGGTAAAACTGATTAAAGGTTCACAACAGATATAGAGACAGGTCAAGGATTATGAATGAAAAATTTGTACTTTTTTGATGTTATTCCACCAATTTAAGAAATTAAGATTTAACGGTTCTGCCTTCAGTAAAGCCTACATTCAAAAAGTAACTAAAAATCAGTTCGAGAATATATCTTAACAAAAGAGAAGAACCAAGGATCTTCCACAAATCAATAAATATTTATAGGGAATACTCTAGGAGATGATAAATACTCTAGGAGGGTAAGGTCTGCGTACACTCTACCCTCCCCAGACCCCACATTGTGGGAATTTACTGGGTATGTTGTTGTTGTTACTCTAGGAGATGATAATTCATAAAACCACAAAATGCATCTTCTACTTCCAACTTCAAATTCATTCAAATAACATTCTTCTGGAAAAAAAAAATAAGCATCTCATTATTTTCTATTCCCACATGGAAATTTCTAAGGGGCAAAACTTCTCTTCGCAGGGAGTTTCACTATTTGCTCAAGCATATTGGTCTAACTAGGAGGGGTAGAGGTAGGCCGAAGAAGTATTGGGGAGAGGTGATTAGACAGGACATGGCGCATCTTCAGCTTACGGAGGACATGACCTTAGATAGGAGGGTATGGAGGACTCAGATCAGGGTAGAAGGCTAGTAGGTAATCGCGTTTATCCTTTCTTGCGAGTAGTTGCATTGATCTTTAGTTTCTTGTCCCTTGATTTACGCGAATATCTGTTACGTAATGGTTTATCATGTCTTATTCACTTTCGTTGTTTTCATTTTCATAATTGCTTTGAATTGTTTACCCGTATCTAACCTTTCCTATGCTTTTTCTTGAGCCAAGGGTCTTCCGGAAACAGCCTCCCTACCTAAGGTAGGGGTAAGATCGGCGTACAATCTACCCTCCCCAGACCCCACATTGTGGGACTCACTGGGTATGTTGTTGTTGTTGTTGTTGTCATATTGGTCTAAATGTTTCACACATAGGACCATGTGCTACCTTCTAATCTTTCTTACATGCTCTTCATAACTCAAATGGAAGCAATGACTTCAAATGAATATGCACTGTAGTTTCAATGTGAGCCGAACATCACCGGATTAAATAAATGTGTTAGACACGATTAGTGGTGAAACTTACCTGGTGCATAAGAATATGAGAAATAGCCGTCTCAGGGGATGAACTTCTAACAGCTTCACCATGACTGACAACTGCATTCAACCAGCAGCGTCTTCCTTCAACCCATTTTCCAGAGCTTGATAATTTATGATCTTCGGAGTGATTTTCAGTAAGGCACTCTACCTTTGGAAGATGATTTCTCCACACCACCAGCAAATTTATTTGTCAAGTGTATCTTCACCCAGTGGCAGTCCCACTTTCCAGGTAGACTCCACTTTGCGAGTGGTGCCTCATCTTCTGTATCTAGTTCTTCTGGCAAAAAAACCTGCAAACGAAAGAAACTGTAGCAATTTCTAGTTCCTTTAATAAACCATTTACTCAATTTATTAAATTCATTTACTTAATGAAAGACGACGCTCAGCAAAATCAGCTGTCTGTCAGCCACCAATGCATATTCTGTCAACAGCAGAAAATACTCCATTTGGTACTTCCCAGAGGATCAATCGTATATAGTATAAAAAAGAACCACGCGTCTCAACTTTCATGATGCGAGCAAGCAAAGCAAAACACAGTCTCTAGATTTAAGATTGCATAACTTCCCTGAGTATCAAGAGCCTCGATACCACAAAAAAGAACAACGCTCCTAGACTTTCATGATGCGAGCAAGCAAGCAAACACACGATCTCTAGATTTAAAACTGCACAAATCATTGGTTCATAAAACTCAAAGATAGTAAATGTTTTTGAGCTACGATGGGGCATAAAACCAAATCCTATTTCTATTACGACGGTTCACTTTTCTTGATTAATTTCTCCCGGCATTGTCCAAGGAAAAATAAATGTTCTATTACTTTATTAGGCAATGGAAACGTTTCCAAAATTCTCGGATCGACATATGCTAATAGCTTCCAATCAACCCATATTCCATCCAGCTTTCCACAAAATATTGAAGATGACAGAGAAGAAAAAGATCTGGGAAGGGAGAAAGATTACGAAGTAGCAAGTTGGCAGCAAGCACTAATCAGTAAAAGTCAGACATCTGCTTGAAATACAATTTAGCCCCACCATAAATGTTACTCCTATGATAATCAGGTACTAAGCAAGCAAGCATGTTAATTTTAACATAACCATTAAGTTTTTGCTAGGAACCAAACTGCAGTAATGTAGTGAATGCATCATCTTTAGAGAAACTAAATGTAGTTTTGTCACTTTCGTTCATTGGCATGTGCATATCTTCTGAGTTGTCGGTTTTGGTATACTCAGTTAGATGCTTCAGGAAAAACAGAGGAGGTTGCATTCAACAGAAAGCACACACACATACATATTGAATCCTAAAAAATCCCAAAAATTGGCATAAATTGCAAAGAAAACTGAACTATGGGGGGAAGTACAAACCTGACAATGGACATTTTTACCAAAAGGGCTAAAGGCATCTTCAAGTTGATGGTCTGTAATGTCTCATGATAAACCTACGACACCTCTGTACACAACAATCTCTACATAATGATTTTTCATCATGAATTCTGAAATTGAACAAATTACCAATTCTTCTACTAAAAACCCTAGAAATTAACTGAGTTAAAATCAAAATAAAATTGAACTTTGATTGCACAAAGAGAGAGAACATTGTTCTGTATCTGTAAATGAGAGAAATGGGCAAGGAACGGGGAAGAGAGAAGAAGAGACAACAAAGAAAAAAGGAGCAAACTCAATAAAGCCACAAAGATGAGAGAGTATGCGCTGGATACAGAAAGATTGGAGGTCACAGCTGGACCTTTGTAAGCAGGTTCCCAGGAAAGATTGGAGGGTCACAGCTGGACCACTTAAATACCAACCTCCTTAGACAGAACCTACTTACGCCGTGATGTAAGCGAAGAATAAGTAGCACACACAGTTTATAGTGGTTCACCCTCAATGTGAGAGCTACGTCCACGTTAACTCGCTGCATCTTATTAAAGAAGAAATATTACAAGTGTTTACAACACTCAACCTCACAACCCCAATCCCACTTCACTCAAGAATTTTTACTAAAATTCTCTCAAAAACCTTCCCTTACTTGGGCCTTTCACTAAGAGTATTTCTCTTAGATTTTCTCTCTTTGGGATGTGTTGTTCTTCAATTTTGGTATGTCTAGCAAATGAAAGCTTCCTTATTTATAGGTATGAGATGAACCTATTGATGTCATTAGTGACTGACAAGCACTTGACAATTTTCCAAAGACAAGGAAGATGTTTTCTTAAAAACAAGGGGAAGTGTTTTCTTCCCTAAAATAAGGGAGGTGTTTTCTTCCTCAAAATAAGGGGATGGACCTAACAAATCTCTCCCGAAGACTAATTTTAATTTGTCT
>NC_081352.1:36101608-36307026 GCF_029784015.1 Lycium ferocissimum | reverse complement strand
TGCATCTTCACTTACAATCCTCCAACAACCTGAACTTGAGTATCTTTTGAAGCTGTGTTACAGGCATGATTTGCTTGGACTTGGTTTGCTTAGGATCTGACATGTGTCTTCCTGGGAAAAGGTTAGCTTCAGAAGGCCCCGCCTCTTCAGGGACTACCGGAGGGTCATCTGCAAGAACTTCTGTTGGATTATAATATTCCAGATTGATTCAAAGATTTTTGTTTTTATTTTAATCTTCCAGCTAATATGCGAAAAGCATGAAATTAGAAATAATTGATACAGGTCTTAACACAAAACAAGGCTCGTGCCAAGGAGTGGTGGACTAAAAGATTTTGAAGGCAGGGTGCAGTAGAAGTGTGATTGCCTATCTTTAGGTTTCATTATGTCAAATGCACATTGTGTTAGAGCTACATTTCCTGCAGAAATTGAAAGTCACATAGCATTTCTGTGACGGAAGATAAATTCCAGAGAAACATACTCCATTCATATGAACCTAAGTACTCCATTCATATGAACCTAAATAAGACAGATTCCCGGTTCACAGTCCACTATGTGCCTAATGTAATTAGCTAACTAACATTTATGGATACCAGGTGGCAGCTCTGTGTCGGAGTTCCACGAGAAAACCAAAATCAGAAAACAACTTAATCTGCCACCACAAGACATCTAAATGTTGTTCAGTTAGAAAGCAGCAAGTTCTGACCCCAGACAGTTGTGTATGGTAGAAACTCACAATGAGAACCCCCTCTTATTTTATTTAATATTATTGTTTTTTTTTTTGTGTGTGTGTGGGGGGGGGGGGGGGGGGAGTGGTGTGGTGGAGGTGAAATGGAGGGAATATGTTCAGATTTTGGAACAACACCAGCAACATTGAAGCTCGATTAAAGTAATCAGATAAGTATATCATGCCTTCTCTTGTGCTATCTATATAATATGTTGCTGGAAGAGGAGCATGGCTTACCACTTTCATTAAAAACAAGGCATGTCCCAATAGTCTCATCATACTGTCCAATCTGCAAAACAGAAATAAAAGGCAGTTGAGATAAACACAAACAGAGAAATGTTCAGTACTATAATCGCAAAGACAAGATGGAATGAATATTGATACAAAAATAGCATATAAACTAATCAGCTTAATGCCTAACGGGCGTTCATAAGCATATGGTACGAGGGTAAAACCACTATTGTTACACACACTCTCAATAGATGGGATTGAAATAGATACAATCTGTTTATATTCTCTCATGAATGGAAGACAAAACTGTGTGGACTGATACGTATCAGCCATAAAGTGTTATTTAAGCGCATTATTGCAAGATATAGTGAGACAATAAAGTATACCTAATGGTACTGCCGCAAGTGTGGCACACTATTGGGGTGTAGGATGACAGCGGGGATCAAGATGTTTGAACATGGTAATGACTAATGTCACTAAGGAGATTTTATTACTTTAGAAAACTTTTACCATTGTAACAGCTAATTTCACTAAGGAGATATATATATAACTTCAAGAAATTAAGAAAACTGTAAACATGATTGTAACATTCACAAAAGTTTTGCACTTGAATCAGCCTCAAAACCATCAACTCACCAGCTTGATTTTGCCATCAATGGTCAAGATGGGGTTCAATGTGTCTAGGCCCTGCCAAAAAAAATTAACAAAATTGAAGAAGCAAAGCAATTGCAGTGCAAAGAAGCTACAAGACCAACCCAGTGTATTGTGGAGCAACTTGAAAACAATGAGTACCTAACAAGTCAAAAGAAATAGAAGGAAGGGCTATCACTTAGTTTTGAGTCTATAAGAACATCAAAACAATTAAACAGAAAAGTAAATTTGGGCTAGAAAATAGTACCGAGAGAACATATGGTGCATTTGGGGGTATGTGAACTTCAGGAGGAAGGCCATCCAGATCAAGCAATACATACTCTGCTTCCTCCTCCTCCTTCATGTTATCATCACAAAGCGACTGGTTTTCCATCATACAGCGCAGCAGAAAATAACAACACCAAGAAGTGCAATGGATAATACACACAGAGGAAGCGAAAGAAGTGAAGGAGAAAAGCTGAAAAGAGAAAAGAGAACGTGTAAAACTACGATGAAGGAAAAATCTACATTTTCATTGTACAACAACCCTATATGTAGGTGTCATATTGCCCCCAAACTTCAATCATGACATAATGCAGCAAATGTATTATCAAACAGTAAACAGGAAACCTTCTCCTTTTGATCACCCTATGCATTACTACTATCATGCTTCAGAACATCATTTTTGTTAACTTCTTAAAATCTCCTTATATTTGAGCAATTGTGAACTTAAAACTACAAAAATCATCAATCCTTCATCCAACTAGCATATATTTTACGAACAAAGAATCAGTATTCAAATTTTTTTTATTATTCTTTCTTATACAACAACATACCCAGAATTCCATTTAATCCGCTTCATAAATGAGTGAACTAGGTTTGATTTGGTGTTCCTTGTGATAGACAAAATTGCTTTGATTAAATACAATATACGGTAGGAGCTAAGGTGTGTCAATGGAGAATTAAGGATAAGCTAGCTCTAGAGATTACAACGGAGAATAAGGTTGTTCCCTCATTGTTCATATATACCAAAACTTTCAAAAAAAGAGGAATTTCTGAAATCATGATTTGAGGAAATATAGATATGGGTGCTACTCCACGGTAAGAAACTTCACCATTGAGCTCACCTAAGCCTTCTACAGTTCCAAATCACTCGCTTTCTGGGTCAAGAGAAACGAATGAAAAGGAGCAACCACTTGACCAGAAACCCATGACTAAGAATTTCATGTCACCCACCATATCTGCATCTTCCAAAGCTTCAGTTCCAATTAGAAAGAAAATTTTGGCAGAAAGGAATGAAATTTCCAGCTCATGTGAAAGCCTTTCTCACAAAGCCTCAAATCTTGGGTCTAAAACAAAATCCCTAAACTCACCCTCTCATCGTTCTGGAAAATTACCCAGTTCTTCCTAGAGTTGATCAAGAAAACAACTCTGTTGTTGAGTCCTCATATAAGCCATATGACTCTCTCACTAATGACCTCTGCCCTAGGCCTAAGTATCTATGCTACAAACCAAACAGACGAAGTGAGACATTTCTTGACCCTCAGAAATGTAATGATAATCAAGAGCCATTGCAGCAAGCTGAAGATTCCTCATATGCCTGAAAAACATAACATGGAGACGAAGAATGATGAAGATGCGGTGGATAGTGTTGAGGATGATGAAGAAGAAATGGAAGAGGAGGTTGTGGATCAGGAATGGAATTTGAAAGGTGTTTTCAAACTTCTGCTTATATTGGTTGTTTTCTTTCTGTCAGGAGCAAATTTATCTTCCACAAACTCGATAATGACTTCAGATACTGGCAACAAGATTCGCAAGAACATCTTTGAAGCTGGTTTACACGAAATTTACGGGAGTGAAGGTGTATATGTGGATCAGCCAGAGTATTCTCAAACTGGTTTTCTTGAGTTGAGTCAAAAAGAGACTACTTATGAACTTAATGCGGTCGAACTTAATGGGGTTGTTGGAAGTGGAAAATGCTGAACTGGAAAAGACAACTGAGCCACAGGAAGGACTAAGTGCAGATATTGATATTGCTGACCAGGACAGCACAGAGGTTGAAGTTAGTCAGTGTGATGAAGAGGAGGAGACCATGTCAACAGCTGCTGGTGAAGTTACTAGTTCCAATGAAGTGAATGAGGAAGAAGTTGAAGGTTCTGATGAGCAGCTGCAGAAGGACCAAGTTCTTTCTTGATAAGAAGGATCCTATTATCTATCAGATACCACTCAACCTTGAACCATTGCTTGATGACATTTCAAGTACTTGTGCTGCTCATTCAATCTACAAATTTGAGCAAGCAGAAGATGCTGACAACAAGGTTGAGCAGGTCGAAAAAATCTCTCAGGAACGAGCTGGAGAGGAAGAAATATTGGAGACAGTATCAAAAGGAGCTGAAGAAATTGCCACAGAATTAAAAATCAGCAATCTTGACATTGAAATAGAGTCACAGAATGCTGAAGTCAAAGAAATTTGACTGAGTAACACAGTTATTATCACTGGAGTTTCAGCAGCTTCAGTACTTCTGGTGGCATCTTTGGTTATCATCTATGTTATCAAGCAAACCAAAAGCTTCCATTGAAACTCCTCAAGCTGGAGTACCTAGTGTTGGGGAACTCTTAGAGAGGAAAAATGAAACTTCTGTAAACGTTTCAACTTTACATGAACCACATGAATGATCCATCAGAAAATCTCAGAATCTCTCACTTTGAGAGAAGAACACCTGCCATTGGATCCATTACACAAGCTTCATCTTTGTGTGGACCAACAAAGGAAGCGTCGAAAGAGATCAGCCACATCAGAGCTCCAGAGATTGAACTACTAAGTGAGATGATGGTTGAAGGAGTGAGCAGCAGCTCTTAGAAGCTGTGTTAAGAAAAACAGCATGATTGAAGCAGAAGGGAGCAACACTAATTTATCTAAAGTTGTTTTACCTCCTGCTCAGCCATCTGTTGTGGATTATCCTGTAACAGATTCTCCATCATATGAAGCTTTACAGCTGAAAAGAATATCTTAAAGTAAAAGGTGGAGAAAGATGGAGAAGAACTCAAGAAGGTGGTGTTGACAACCCCAGCTAGGAGATCAAGTCGAATTCGAGATCGTGTTGGCATGTTCCCTTGAATAAAAAACGACTACAGTGGGAGTTTTTTGTTGGTCTAGTGGAAACAAAATCTCTGTTGTTTCATAGTCTCTGATTCATTGATCTTCTTTCAGATCAAATTGTAAGGATGATGTAGTAGTTTATCAAGTGCAAAGGCAACTAATTTGTAACTTGTAGGAATTGATGAATCTTAACATTCAATGGAGAATTCAATTACTTGATCAAAAAAGGTGATCTTTTTCAAGGTTTACCTATTTGGTTATATACTTGATGATATGATTATCTTGGCCTTTTCTTCATTTTTAACTTTTGGTCTACGGGTGTTCCTTGCCATGTTGTACCCTTTTTTAAGATGAAAAATTGAGTCCTTTTTTTTTTTTTTTTTTAGCTGTTGCAGCTTTGTAGTTGTGACCCGTATATTCTCCGAAAAGAAGAAAAAATGACAGAATTTTTCTTGTTTCCCTGTATCTGAGCACATCGGTAGTTCTAACTTTGGAAATTGGTAGCTTTACAGCTAATCTAAGCTCTTCAAAATGTTGTCTTTCTATGTACACCATTTTTTACCTTTGATAAAGTTATTCTTTTGAATGTTAAAGAGTGAATTGATATGGTTTCCAGTTCCCCTTTCCTCAATCTACTTCCCAGATAAAAAGCTGTCTACTTGGCATCAAAATGGTTACCACCCACCGAGTTCCTTTTCAGACCTTCAACATAGTAAGAGATAAACTATTGAAGCAAATAATTCCCAAGCAAAATTAACAATGTTCAGGGTAAAGCAGAAACTCATTAACCCTAGGTTTCACAAAATATGTACCCTAGGATCAGGGGTGGATCCACACCATTGGGTGTGGGTTCGCAGGAACCACAACTTTTATCCAAATCTTGTATTTATAATGTAAAACCGTTCATATATATAAGAAATTTGATGGACAACCAATAACAACGTATTAATCGCAATAAATTTAAAACTCACAAGCTTCAAATCTTGAATCCGTCTATGCCTAATATACAACAGTAAAATCTCACTAGGTGGTGGGGTTAGGGTAGAGGGTACCCTATATACCTTTTCACCCCGGTCCAGGAAGTGATGAAAAAGCATCAGTAATAATAAACGGTAATATTATTACCCCTGGATGAGAGTTAAAAATGACAGAGACACAGAAATATTACCCGGAACGGCGTAAGGCTATCGCTGTTTCTGGGTATCACTCACTTTTTTCTCCACTCTACAACGAAATACACAGCAGCAGTCGCCAGGCGAAACTAAAGGATACAAGAGGAATTAAATACAAAGAAGAAGGGTTTCTATGGTAGTAAATGATTTGTGGTTTTTCTGTAAAACATAATAAAAATGCTTCAAACTTTAACTCATTTTTTAATTAAATGAAATTAAGCAAACCGTATAAAACTCCAAAATTATTCGTCCGAAGAAATTGTATTTTTATGTTTGTATATAAATTCATAATTTTGTTCTTTTTATTTTACCTTTAATATTAAGATATATTTAAAATTATAAATTATAAATAAATTACTTTTAAAATTTATGATGAATCAAATAATATCACGTAAATTGGAATGAGGATCGTAGACTAAAAAGTAAGTAATAAAATATTTTAATAAAAATAAGCATAAGTAAAAATTTTGAGCGTCATTAGTTCGGTTTGATCCGGTATTTCAAGAAGTCTATATCTTAACAATTTTCAATTACTCATTTAAATGTATAACTAAAATTAGACCTTTCGAAATTGATTCAATCAATGTTTCTGCGATATTGATATTGTTTAATCATTCTGATGTCTCGTTAGTTATGTTTAAGACATAGCAATTTTAAATATGACATATAAAGTATAGCTCAATTAAATGATAATGGTCAAAAATATATCTGAAGTATTATTATTTTTTACGAATTTTGTACTTGAACTGTCAAGGGTTTGCGTTTTCTACCTGAACTGTCACCAATAAATTTTCACTTTTATTTATCCACTTTAACATAATCAAGAGGAAGACAATTTTTTTTTATTTTACCCTTAATATTAATTACTCATTTTCAAATCTATTGAGATTATATACTAATTAATATGTGTAAAATATATATTTTATTTATTAATTATTAGGCGTATAAAGTTAAGAGTGAATCCTACTTTACCCCCCTAACATTTAAGGGTTGGGAAATGATACCCCCTCACATATTGAATGGGAATGATAACCCCCCTATCTAATATTTTCCGGTGAGAATCTTTTGTTTTTAATAAAGATCTTTTTTTTCTTTTTCTTTCTAGAATAAAATACAATATATAACTCTTATTATTGTCCTATTCACCTATTCCGTCGAAAAACAATGTATAACAACTACTTGAAAAAATCTGTTAATAAATTTCAAGCTAGATATCGTTGGTTTTTTTTTTTTTTTTTTGAACTAGAGGGCCAAGATCTTAATTATTATACAATCTAAATGCAATCTAGTATCAGTACCCGCGCGAGCGAACGATATTAAAAAACACTAATCTATGTTAAATTGTGATGTCGCTTGTTTGAGGACATTGTATCATAATAAAATGTTAAGTATCATCTAATTTTTGATATAATACACTCAAATTAACGATATTTCTGTGAAATTAAAGTAAACAAATTAAATCACACACACACACATTTATATAATATATATTTGATTTAATCTTTAGATTTAATTCATAATATATATATACACACACATACACATTTTGTGTTTTAATTTTAATTGTTAATATATACTATATATATATATATATATATATATATATATATATATATATATATATATATATATATATATATAGAGAGAGAGAGAGAGAGAGAGAGAGAGAGAGAGAGAGAGAGACGAATGATTCAAACCTTGGACACATAGAGAAAAATATAGGTAAGATTTAATAAAGATTAAATCTCACTTTAATGGCTAGTTTAGTGACTTTTTATTATTTTTTTGAAATTAATTACTTATTCTCACCGGAAAATATTGGATAAGGAGTTTATCGTTCCCATTCAATATATGAGGAATATTATTTTCCAACTTTTAAATAAATATTAGGGAGTAAAGTGAGATTCAATCTAAAATTAAAAGTTAAATATGGACAAGTAAAAGCAGGGGAAAGTACAAAATTGAAAAATGGCATCTGATTTTCCTTTTCTCTTCCAAATCAGTGTCAGCTGACAGAATTTCGCAAAAACTATCGAACGTGGGATACTGTAATTTGTCCACGCTGCAAAATGTACTTGTCAATGACGACAACATAACAATCAAGCAGTTTCAGAGCAAATCAAAACAAACAGAAAAAGGAAATACTATTAGTAAAACAAAGAAAAGAAGAATAAAATCAGAGTGGAAATGTGACCATAAAGCAAGCACAAGAGAGAAAAAAAAAAAAAAAAAAAAAAAAAAAAAGCCTTAGCCTATAACTTTGGTTCTTTCCAAGTTGGACATTTTTCTCTCTGATTATTCTTTTTTTCTTTGCCTTGCTTGTTAATCTTCAATACTTTATTATTTCAGTCAGCATTTCACCTTAAAGTCTTAAGTTAATTAGCACCGAAAAAAAAGGGGCAAAAGAAAGCTTAACTAGTCACTTTCTTCTTTTTCCCCACTTTCTATTTAAAGAAATTCCACTATTAGACTATGTCTTTACCTACTTGCTTTCATTTCCCCCTAATTTCTTGTCCATCAAGCTCCCCACGTATTGCAATTTGATCCAAAATTTTGTTTTATTTAGATCCGATATTTGCTCAAATTTACACTTATAAAGTTCCTATCTTGGTGTTTTTTTTACAGTTTTTTCTTGTAATTTGCTAGAAAAAAAGTTTAATTTCGTTTGTTTCATTCAGGTTTGCCATTTGGTGTTAGAAAGTTCCTATCTTGGTGGCTTTTTCTTGTAATTTGCTAGAAAAAAAGTTTAGTTTCATTTGTTTCATTCAGGTTTGCCACTTGGGGTTAGAAAGTTCCTATCTTGGTGGCTTTTTCTTGTAATTTGCTAGAAAAAAAAAGTTTAATTTCGTTTTGTTCATTTGGGGTCCTTGTTTCTGATGATTTATTTGAACTTAGATTATAAAATTTCCCCACCAATTCCTTCATTTTCCTACTCAATTTCATCAAATTTTCTTCATAAAAGTGTGTAAATTGTTTCCATTTTTGTCTAAAAAATTGATCTTTTAACCGAAAAACAAAGATGGGGGATCGTTTGAGGTCAACTTTAATGGAGGATTTGCCAATACATTTGATTCTTGAAATATTGACATCACGTCGATTAGGTGCTATTGATTTAATAAGTTTGGAGCTAACTTCAAGGACTTTTAGGGGAACACATGGATTGTTTCCTAAAAAGTTCAAGTCTTTGGTAGATTATGCTGCATTTTTGATCTGTGGGTTAAGTCCAATATATGCTTCTTTGCATTGTAATGCTCAGAAAGAGCTACTGAGTCGATGTAACGACAATTGGAAGCGGCTTCTGAGGTTCTTGCAGGCTGTGGAACAGTCTTCTGATATGGTTGAAACCTCTGCAGGCAATGTACTATTTCTTTTGAAAATTTATACTTTCTCTGTTTAAGTTTGTTTGTCTTACTTTCTTTTTTGGTTGTTTAAAAAATGCTTTTTCCTTAATTTGGCAACCCATATGCCATGAACCACAAGGTTAAAGGGCATTTTGGTACATTACACACATCTTTAGTTTAATGCGAAAAGATTCAAAAGTATTCTTTACTTTATTAAACTTGGTGCCCAGTCAAACTAAGACAAACAAATTGGAACGGAGGGAGAGTAATGCATTTGGAAATGTTCACTTTGTTTGGTAGAATGCTGTTTTGCTATTTTGGGACTAATAAATATATGATGAGATGTTACTTATCAAAATACACACACACACACACACATACATAGATGGAATGTTTTAAGAAACTATAGTTCTTTGTTGTTAGTGAGATACGTTTGTCGATGGAGCACGTGATTCCTCTGTTTCACATATAGCAGTAAATACTAGGTATATGCGTGTTTGAAGGGTATCTTTTTGAGTTTGGTTAGGGACTTGTATGCAAGATTTAGGTAAATTGTTTAGTATTGCAAAAAAAAAAAAAAAAAAGGGGATCGAGTAGAATGGAATGTATATAGATGATTCATTAGCCGACCTCACTATTTTTGTGATTGAGGTTTAGTTGCTGATTGATTTCTATCTTTCTGGCCTTAATATTTCTAGATTTTAGTATCCCCGGATCCATATCCGGTCCTTTTTCTTGATCAAAAAATATTTCTAGTTTTAGTTAATCGGTTTACTAGGATAATCTGCAGCTGGGACTTCATCGTTTGTGGTTACTTACTGTAACAAGTTATTGGCAGATGCAAATAAGGAGTGGCAGGTATCATACACTGCTAATCAAAGAATCAGCAGCATATTCTTGTGGTTCCAGTTTATGCGGAGTCCTTGGTCATGGGCCTGAAACAACTCAGCGTGTGGAATTTACTCGAATTAGTTTTCCTGTTCCCGTACAAGTTGCCCAAGTTTCAGCTTCTCATAATCATGCTGCGTTTGTCACAGGGTCTGGACAGGTTTGGCAACTGTATTATATTTATCAACATCTTCTCTTTTTATTACATTAATTTACGTTGTATGTGCACTTTGTTTTTTGCATGCATGATGTAAAAAAAAAATTCTGTTTCTTTTTACTTATGAGTATACAAGAAAAAGCAGAGCTAGATAATACTCCCTCCGGATCAAAAAGAGTGTCCACTTAGCCTTGTTTTCTTGGGTCAAAAAGAGTGTCCACTCATCAAATCAAGAAAGAATTAACCTTATTTTCCAGATTTGCCCCTATTAAGTGTTATGTGATCAAATCCCTATACCTATTTAATTAGGGGCAGCTTAGTCAAATTACCTTTTCTAGGGGTTAGTGTTTTCTTAAGGGGTGTGCAAATGGCTAAGTGGACACTCTTTTTGATCCGGAGGGAGTATTAGTTTGCCTCAAGTAATGACTTGTGCGTCTTCCATGTTATATTTGTGGTTAGTTTATCTACTTTGTTGGCCATGATATCTCTTTTCCTAGATTGTTCTCTTCTGGATGCATCTCCCTCTCTCTCTCCTGAGAGAAAGCAAAGAAGGAAATCTAATTTAGAGGGAAGAAACTATGAGAGTTGAGGATAAGTCTCTTACTTTATTGCAGTTACAAAAAGAAAGAAAAAGGACAAAAAGGAGTAAAAGAAAGAGGAAATCCTCATTCTGTTGAGGAGTAAAGTAACGAAAGTGAAAGAAGAAGGATGAAACTGAAAGACAAGCAATTCAATCTCATTTTGGGTTTTCTTGAGATTTTTTTATTGAGAGGCTCCCTTGGAAGACTGATACTAATATTGTTGAAATATACGTTGACTTTGAAAAATGTAAGAACTGCCACACCATGCCACTCTGCAAATGGTTTTCCTACTGTTTTAGTATGAGTTAGACCTAAAACTTACTGACAAGGTGTGATCACGGTCAATGAAGTGGGTGCAAACTTTGGACACTACTGACAAAAAACTAGGTGATTCTTCCTATTTGGCTAAGCTTTATTGTGCAGAGTGAGTTGATACTTTGCTGGTGGGGGGTAGCAGGTACCCGGTGGAATGGTTGAGGTGAATGGAAACTGGCCTAGTGGTCAATGAAGTGGGTGCAAATTTTGGAGACCAAGGTTCAAATCCTAGTAGAGACCAAAAATACAGTGATGATTTCCTTTCATTTGTCCAAGCCTTGATTGACAGAGTTATACAGTGTCTATGTTGGTGAGAAGTAGCCTCGTGGAATAGTAGAAGTGTGTTAGAGAATAGTTCTTTGTTAGAAGTATGCTAAAAACTCCCGTGGTTACTCGTTTGCCACAATACACAATATATATATATATATATATATATATATGTACATACACACTATTGGAATGAGTATTCTATCATTCATAAGGTTTACAATTCTTGATATAGGTTTTCACATGTGGAGACAACTCATCATACTGTTGCGGGCATAGAGACACCGGACGCCCAATCTTCAGGCCCAGAATGGTTGAAGCATTGAAAAATATTCCTGTCAAGCAGGTAAATTTCATTCTACAATGTTGTACCAACTAATTGGCATGATTACCTCAATACATGTATAGAGATTGGGATTTTTTTTGTTGAAAAGGCAAGTTAAACAGAGTTTGGGATTCTATACAAGGTTTACGACTAAATTGCTACTAGGATAACAAAGAGAGATCTGGAGATCCCGTTCCAAGATAATTCTGGAAGAAACATTTAACGATTAAATAAAAAGTCGATCATGTAGTTCTGCTAGATCAATTTATGGGAATAAATGATACTGCTTCAAGGTTTATTCTTTTGTTTGGAGGAGAACTAGAGAAGAAAAATGATGTGATAATTTGTATGTCTTTTTGCTCTTTGCTGAAAATCTGATTTGAAATATCTGCAACTTAAAGTCATGAAACTAGGAGGATATCAGAAACTGCCAGGAGTATACCTCATCCCCCCCAAAAAAAAAGGAATTTCTTGTCTCCTCTTATCAAGACCAGCTACAAAAGCAATGGGGAATTGAAGGGTGAGAAAGAGAGAAAGAAAGCTACTCCCTCCGTTCACTTTTACTTGTCACGTTTTGACTTTTCACGTTGTTTAAGAAACAATGATTAAGATAGGTATTTTACCACAATACCCCTATTAAATGGTGTATAATTGTATTGGAGTTGGGAAAATGATTTGAAATGAGTAATAAATGCTAAGGGTAAAACAGGATTTTTTTTTTATTTTTTTTTTTGTGTCTTACCTTGATATGTGAAAATTGACAAGTAAAAATGAAAATCTATGAAGGGAATAGTGGACAAGTAAAAGTGAACGGAGGGAGTATGTTATAGTAGAGAAAATTGCTGCCATGCTTTATCCATTGTTGAGGTTTATGAAATAGCCATAACAATGTAAAAAAAAAAAACTTACATTTATTCATTTACCTAGTTGGCCTGTATGGTGGTTCAGATCAATGTCTCCTGTTTCTAACCAAATAGCTCTAGGATTTGAGTATCAAAATTAGTTTGCTTCTAATCTCTAATCAAGTTTTTGCTAAATTGAATATTGATCACATTCTTGTCATAAATTATGGTATGATATCTTCAAACTTTTGCAATAAGCCTTGATATCCTTGTTTCTTTGCCATCATAACTAGGCTAGAAACAAAACAGCTAGGAGATAGGTCAGAGATTAACACCTTTAACCACACTCTTTCATCAGGTTAGCACATTGTTAGAAGTTATAGCATCCACCACGCTTGATATTTCTCTTTGTTTTTGCTTTTTTTTTTTTTTTTTTGGTCTGTCTCAATGTGCTGTTCTGTGCCCATGAGTGGGAATTTTTTCCTTCATTATTTGTTACTTTCCAATATTGAGCTACTCATAAGTTATTGTCCTAAAGTGGCGTTGGTTGTATTTTTGGGCACTCTGAGATGTACATAGTTTAAACATTATTTGTAATTTGAGCAAGACAAAATATTGGGACAGAGGTAATAAATATGTAGTTATATGAAAAGATTTGTAAATAATGGATCTTTCACAACAAAGATACAAAACAAAAATTAATAGTTTTAGCCCTTGCTTTTGGGGATAATCCAATTTCAGCTCATGTGGCACTTCGGGTCGCAGTTCTAGCCTTTGTTTAGCCCAAATATGAAGAACTCTGTCCGACTGAACAGAGAACTCAAAATCTTTGGGTTTTTTCAGCTATTTAACACGTAGAATGATAGAAGATAATGCCTTAACTAAAGAGTAGGGAGATTCAACGAAAAGCACATAACAGGGCGAACAAATGAAGTTTTGAACAGCTTTCACGCTTTTCTGGTTACCAGATTCGTGGCGAAATTGGATAAGAAAGAGATTGCAAAAAATAGAAACTAAAGCAGTAAAAATGGAAAAAGAAAAAACTTAGACCCCTTTATGCACATTTCTTCAAAATTCAAATGTTTTTTGATAAAAATGGCTCAACAAGCCACTATTGAACAAATGAAGACTAAAAGTTAAAACAAAGGTATTGTGGGATCCAAAATAGAAGGCCCATGCGTCACAAGGATAAATCTTTTTTTCCCCGTACAACTAAGAATGGCAGAAAACAGAGTTGGGCAACACCTATGAAATGTCTATTAATTTTGGTGGCAAATTAGAAATACCTTGTTTAGGTGCTAACGCGGAACTGATCGGTTCCCAGCAATGTGAATGTGATGCTCTTCTGCATTTTTTCATTGTCTGTAAATGTTTGGGTTCGTTTATCTATAGAGTTGGGCTCATGTTTTTAGTATCTTAAAAAACTACTAAATAAAATGCCAAATTAATGATACAGGGGGTTCCAGTCATCATCTAATGAATTGAGGCAATGCCCAATGTCGTGCAAAAAAAATTAGATCCATTTTAGTATTGATCATAATCAATTGGAAATCAATTTAATGCGATGTAAAGTTTGGTCATAAATACACTGCTCACTACTGTTGGAACTGGTTCAGGTTGCTGCAGGTCTCAGCTTTACTATGTTTCTCACAAGGAAAGGCCATGTGTTCACATGCGGAACTAATGCACATGGTCAACTTGGCCATGGTGACACATTGGATAGGCCAACACCGACATGCATAGAACAACTGGAATCTATCGGTTCTGTACTTCAGATTGCGGCTGGTCCAAGTTATGCACTTGCAGTGTCTGATGATGGGACTCTCTACTCTTTTGGTTCCGGTACTAATTTCTGCCTTGGTCATGGAGAACAGCAGAATGAACTTCAGCCACGTGCAATCCAGTCGTTTAGGAGGAAGGGCATTAATGTGGCTCGTGTTTCTGCTGGCGATGAGCATGTTGTGGCACTGGATTCCACTGGATATGTAAGTCATTGTACCTAGAAACATATGATAGTTCAATTTCATTTGATAAAGATGTACGCTAAAAGTTGGTTGACTATTGATTTTCGTGATAGCAGGTATATACTTGGGGGAAAGGTTACTGTGGTGCATTGGGGCATGGTGATGAGATTGATAAGACTACTCCATCACACTTGATCAGCCTTAAGAACCAACTAGCTGTTCAGGTCTCACATTCTTTTACATTTGCTAGTTGGTATAACAAGATCAGCATAGCTACGGCAATATTTGGAAATATGAAATAGCTCAAACTAGGGCATGACACAAGTAGGTGTGGCAAACGGGCCGGGCCGGGTCGGATATGGATGGGTCGCAAATGGGTTAAACAAATATGGTTAAAATATCTGACCCGTCATTGTTGACACGGATAAAAGATGGGTTAACCACTGGATAATATGGATATTCATATTATCCATGGTGCCAGGAATAGTCAGGCAGGAACATAAGCTAAAAGCCAAAATAAGCTTAGACTTCCACAAAGTAACAACTCATGAAAAATAACAAGCACACAATATGGATATAGTATTTTTTTTTAAAAGTCAGTTATCCACTCCATGTCCAATGGGTTGGATTGTATGGTTACTTATTTTTTCTTAACCATTTTGCCAGCCCTAACACAACGAATAACTGAATGGCTGTATGATAAGAAGTAATTTGAGGCTTGTAAAGTATACAACAGTCTTCCTAGGCCTAGCTTTATTTTGCCTGCCCCGTCTCTCCTTTATTCAGTTTCCTTTTCCACCTTTCTTAATCATCGACTTCTATTAAATTTTTTTATTCTGGTAGGTTTGTGCAAGTAAGAGGAAAACATTTGTCCTGGTGGACAACGGTTCTGTTTATGGCTTTGGCTGGATGGGCTTTGGTAGCCTCGGGTTCCTAGACAGAGGAGCATCAGATAAAGTTTTAAAGCCCCAGATCCTGGAGAGCTTGAGAGCCCACCACATATCTCAAATTAGCACCGGCTTATACCACACCGTTGTTGTCACAAATTGTGGACGGGTCTTTGGATTTGGAGACAATGAAAGAGCCCAACTTGGGCATGATGCACTAAGGGGATGCCTTGAACCTACTGAAATCTTTATGGAGAATCATGAATAATGAAGGCCTCCTACAAGAACTGGTATTGACTACTAATGTGCCAAAGTCGTCTAGTACATGCTGTTATTCATCAAATACTGTACATTGACTCCACAAATATTGTTTGTAGATGCATAAGAACATATTTCAACTTGACTTAAATATTCTGCTCGTCTTTTATTCATCTATTGTTTAAAACTTTGGTTAGTGCTTCTTGTGCAAAGACAACTTTTTGTCGTGGGAATAGTAATGCTAAAGCTTGGACCTTTGTTTACCAGTTGGAATTGGGCATGAGACGGAAGTTTGGAACCAAGAAAAACAAAGTGTTGATCTTACTAAGTCATATGGAAACAAAAGAGAAAACAAAAAGATGTATATAATTATCTTCTGATATTCACTACAGCCTCCTCCTCATTCCAGATACAAATAATTAGAACAACACTATGTAAGTACTAATCAAAATCTCCTAAGATCAATGACTCTAAATGTTCACGAAAATATAACATGTTAAATGTCACAAAAACTCGGGTCTAATGATGTCAAGGGCGTCAATGGAGAACGTTCAAGGGGCAAGAACAATCCAATTAAAGCTGAGGAAATATCTATCACATCTCCATGAGTTAGCCAACAGAATTCGCGGTCATTGTGAAAGGTACAACATTTTATCAAGATTTCTGCAGTAATTTCCATACTGAACACACCCTAAATCTGTTTTCTATAGGGACTACAAGATTTTGAGCTCCTTGAAGATTGAGATCAATGGCCTCCAGTAAGCTGCAATAGGAGAAAAACAGGAAAGGTCATTGAAAATAACATCAAAGTAATGAGAAAAAAAGCTAGAATTTTTTAACATATTGGGGGAAGTATATCTACAATTTCACAATATAGACTCCTCAAATAACAATCCAACAAGTATTTGGGAATGAACCCTGATGGAAGAAAAGCAGAGTACGAAAATGCACATGAAAAGTAATATAGTACTAATAATAATAGGATGATAAACAAAATTAGAAATGTAACGGTCACCCTCTATAACAACATTTCACTATATAACAATTAAGTTATTTTCGGAATCGATTTTTCATGTTATGTTGTATTATATGTTCTTATAAAAACCAAAAAAATTCCAGACAAACGATACCGTTATAAAGAGGTTTGACTTTAATTCTGAAGGTTTACACTTCGCAGGGAAGAAATTAGTAAAAGCAAACTACTTAAACGAGTAACTTCATGTCCCCCCCCTTTTTTTTTTCTTATATAAAAAACTCAGCGAATGCACCAAACAAATACAAACTATCTTACTGGTTTTAATACCAGTAAAATAATGTCAATTACCTATTGTTTGTTGCTATGCTATGGCTTTCTTTATTTGTTTAACTGTCTGTCCTCCGTCGCCGCCCTTGCTGTCAAAGGGATCTTCACCAATCATTTGCTGTACTCAATCTTATTGGTACCCAAGAGCATTATAATTATCACAATTCTTGCTTTCTAATGTGGCCATTTAATTGGTACTCCTTCCGTTTCAATTTGAGTGTCTTACTATTCTTTTTAAGTGTTTCAAAAAATGCTTCTTTCTATATATGTATTTAGTTGTTTTGTGACTTTCATTTGAGCTTGAGCTCTTAAGGTTTGTTTTATTTCAGAAAAAGCTTCAATCTTTGGTGAAAAAGAGAGTATTGGGTTAACAATGGATTCGGGTGATGCATCGGGGTATTCAGCGAGGGTGGATGATGATTATGAATCTTTACTTTCAACGACTGATGTGGAGCTCTTGAAACGGGCATGGCGGAATGAAAAGGCTGCTCCTGAAATTCTTCAATTTGAGTCTGCTTTGGTTCAAAGATCCAGGGAACAAATTCAATTGATGGTATGCACAGTTCATATAATTAGGCCTCTTACACTTGTACCTGGGATATCTATTCTGTTAATATTTTGAACTTTGGCTTTCACCTTATCTTCTATTAGAATTTATATTTATTTTGTGTTAAAACTTATATATATATATATATATATATATATATATATTTTTTTTTTTTTTTTTTTTTTTTTTTTGGTGAATCAACTAGGCAGTGTACCTAGTTGCTATTTTATAAATTTTCTCAAACCAGGTTTTTACAAAGAGCAAGCTAAATAAAGAGCAAAAGCAAAAGCTAAAGCTAAACGCAAACTAGGACTCACCCCTTGCTTGATGTTACTACTGTCTAACTTAATTAAAAAAAATCTGAATAGCAAACAGTGTTATCAAAAGCGAAAAGCGCAAAAAAGCTTTAAGGTTAGCTGGGGCTTTAAGCACAAAGGAGAAATAAAGCGCAGTCTTTAATGAAAAAAGGCGCAATGCTACAAAAATACAAATATTATATGTTTAGTCCAAGACTAATAATAATAAGCATGAATAACAAATATATGGACAAAAAAATTGTAAAAGCATTACGATAAAGTGAAATATCAATTATCTAGCGTCACCTCTTCAAGAGAGGCTCATTGGCAAGGAAAAGTATGTCTTAGAGCCTTGGTTATGACACTGAAGCGCACATAAAGCGAGGCGAAGCGCTAACCACGTTTTGAGCATCGCTTCAGGGCTTAAGTGCGCTTTAAGCGTGCCTTTCACAACATTGATAGCAAATGATCTAAAAATGAAGTGTATTATCTCCATCCAGCTGTTCTTGGCCAAAGCATACTTGTCATGTCTGAGTAGTGTCATTGTTGTATGCCATAGGCGTAGATAATAACTGGATGGTGATCTGAAACTCCACAGAATTTTTATAATAACCTCCATGTTCATCTCTTGGCAGCTTGAACTCTTAAGTGTGGGCATTGTTGCTTGTCATTGTTAATGTTAAAACTTGTGATTTTTTTTTTCTTTTTTTTTTTTGGCATTATGTGGTGGAAATATGCTCTGCCAATTGGTAATTTATTAGTAGTTGTCTCCCTTACAGAAGGGTGTTTATAAAGGGACTATACAATATAAAATGGAAGTTTTTGTTTTGTCTAGCAGGATTCAACTGAAGTTTCCAGTTCTGCTTAAAAGGATGAAATTAAACTTTTAGATAGACAAACTTATTTCTGATAGAAAAATTTCAGTGGACAATTTTCAAGTTAATGCCTAACAGAATTTAATTATAGAACAATTGTGGGCATTTTGTTTGCTATTAGGTGAAGTGTTTGTTATTAATATTTGGGAAAAGGGTCAAAAATATCCCTCTACTTAAAAAGCGCTTAAAAATATCCTCCGAACTAATGGGTCAAAAATACCCCTCCCGTTATTAAACTTTTCAAACATACCCTTCTTTTAACAGAAATATCCAATCCCCCCAAATAACCATTTTTTTTGCCCGACCTATTATTAACCCGACCCAAATAAAATATTACCTAGTCCACCAAACAATACCCAAACGTTCCCCATCCTTCATCGACGTTCCCCATTTTAATTTTAACATTTAAAATTAAAATTTAAATGTTAAAAAAGCAATACAAAAAATCTTATAAGTTTTTATTTTTCTTATAAAAATGATGAAAAATACATATTAAAATATTTATCAAAATTCATGTAATTTGACCGTCGATAAACAAAATGGTGAACGCATGGAGGATTAAATGTAGATTTCCTAAAATTTTAGTGTTTTTCTTACAAGTGTCACTCAATCAACCTAGCATAGGTGGAGTTGCGCAAAATGTAGAATCTGCTAGAATTTCTAAAAACTCTTCTCAAACATTACTCACACGGTGCACGTAAGGCAAAGGGAAAGAGCAAAAATAGGAATTATAAGTATTAAAGAGATGGCAGACCGTTTCTTTGCAAACACCATGCCTAGTTTCATCGATGAAACTACAGTTCTTGAAGGACCAAAAGATCCACTATTAGAGCTTCTGTATTTGCCTTATGGAACTGTAACTCAGAAGCTCAAAAGGGCTGCTTTGGACCTCAAAGAAATGGTATTCACTTCTCTCTAAGTACCCCTTTATTCCAATTTATGTTGGGATTTGTTTAAATACAATTATGATTATTATTTTAAATTTATATATTAAGTGAAAGGATGTGTTGATTATTAGAAATAGTCAATTTCTTTATTTGATGAAATTTCTCGTCACTGGTTGGAGCATTGACTATTAGTAGTGATAAAGTTTTGCAATGAATTGAAGAGAAAGTGGCAACAAATCGGGTTCTACTTTCTTAACTCCACTTATTATTTATTTATGAATTTTATTCTTTGTGCTTTATAAAATTTAATTTTTTAAATATTAGGGTAGATGACCCTTTTGTGATAATCTTGAAATGCATATTAAGTTTAGAAATGGCGATAATATGCTTAAGGTTATATTTGTTATTCCTTTGTCAAAATGCAAAAATTGTTGGCATAGACGTATACATGCTGCATTCATAGATTATGTAGAAGAATGACATGCAGTGTTTACTCGAGAAGAACTTACTTATACTTGAAAACCGTTTGGAGACCATGGAAAAACAACATTTACGTTAGATATTACTTAATGGTTGATGACTTTTATGAACATGATAACTGGGAGAAGCATAATATGTTAATGTTTTGTGCATTGTGCTTGATCTTGATCTGCTTGTTAATTTTAGGAATAACATTTTCTTACGGTGATCATCGTGACCGGTTATTTTGACCATATGTGAAGTTTACTTTCAAGTTGTAGGATGATATAAAATAGTATATTGTTTGCAAGTATGTGTCTATACTTGAAAGTTGTTAAGAATATGAGATCTAGAGAACATGTGTTAGTGAAATGTGATAGGAAAAGGCACTTGATATGTTCAAAGTGTGGGGGTATTTGGCTTATGATTAGTCGTCAACATTAGAAGATTATTTCCATGCCTTTATGGAAAAGTAGTGTTCTTTCATGAAGGGGAGTCATTTAAAAACTGTGTTCTTTCATGAATACTTATTAATGGTTGTGACTTTTTATGAAAAGTGTTATTTTATGCTAGTTAATTAGTGGATATGTTATTACAAGCAATGATATGAAGAACATAATAGAAACAAAGAGGTTTCTATCTTCCTTTCAAAATGAATGATCATGGATAAATTAGTACCATGTTGGGTATCAAGATTAAAAAAATAGCGGGAGTTATGTATTGAGTTAATCTTTTACATTGAGAAAGTGCTAAATAAATTTAGTCACTTAAACATAAAGAGGTCAATACCCTATTTGATCCTAGATCGAGTTAATGGAAGAATTGTGGCTTAACTTGTGTAAGCAAGCGCTATTGGAACGGCCAATAGCCGAGTTCTTGATTTTCTTTAGAAAATTACAGATTTGAGAATTTCGAAAGTTTCATACTATTTTATAAGGATATACCAATACAAGTTGGTTGTCGAGTTCGCGAGAAACAAATCCACAAAAGGTTGGATGTTTACCTCGGGAGGAGGTTTAATTTCTTAAATTTTAAGAAACAAAAACACATTCAACAATGGAGTTAGAATTTGTCGCATAAGGACTTGAGTGGTTGAAGGTTATTTTTTAGAAATTCCATGATTTTGCAAAGTGTGAGCTCAACTTTGTGATAGTCAAGCCACTTTAACTCGAGCATGTAAATGTATTATGTGAAGTTAAACGTATAAATCTACGATATGACTGTGAGAAAGTTAATTCATGAAGGAATCATCTCTCTCTTATTTGTGGAGTCAAAAAGTAATTTTGGTGATCCCATTACTAAAAATCTTATAAGGAAGTTGGTGAAAACCAACCTCGAGTTAATTAAATTAAAACTCCTTAATTAGGTCCACCAATAATGGCAACCCTACCCAGCACTATAAAATGAATAGTTATGGGTTCAAAGGGTAACAACAAGTTACTGATACGTGGATGTTTCAGTACTTAAGTAAGAGATATACTAGTACTGGTTGTCACAGATTAGAGGGTTGAGTTCTAATACTCTTAATGAAGTTCAGTTCTAGGAACAAGTGTCTCAAATGCGACAAAGACACTGAAAGAACTTCATCTCTATGAACATAGACGTGGTGCTGCTTCGATTAAGATGTGGAGTTATTCTCATTAATGTTCATGAATTTTGGATAGCACATGGCCATAAAACTGCTAAGCATGTTGAGTGGAAAGCAGGAACAAAATGTTTATGTGTATAGCGTCACTGATGTTATCACAAGGAACAACACGTTCAAAGCTAGTATGCTACATGGGATTTCGATTTGATCTTGTGATGCTATACTAAGATAATGTTCAAATCGAAAGATACATTACTCTACGCATAAATATTATTTGGTTTTTAAGTCTTGATTTACATTTAAATAAGTGGGGGATTGTTGGGATTTAATTTAAATGTAAATTAATTGAAGTGTTTTAAAAGAAAAGGTGCATGTCTTTTAATGAAAGTGTGTGTCCTTTCATTTTTGGGTTACCACCAATTCTATTTAAACCCAACAACTTTTAATCCAACATTAACTTTTTTCTTTCTTCCGAGAGAAAAATCTTTTTCCTTCTACAACAAATTCCTGCACTTGAAAACCAAAAAAGGTTCTTGCTTTCCTAAGACGGATTTTTTTTGCTGTTTGCTCAGTGCAGATTTTCAAAGGCTTGTCATATCCACTAAAACTATTTGCGTACAATCCCAGAGCAATCTCGCAGAGGAGAGGGAGCAAATATCATTTTTTGGAAAGCGGTTCGTTCGTGTTTCAAGCCTCCAATCCTGTGTTCGTTATTCATATTGTCAAACTTCATCTTTGTGTTCTTCTTCATATATTTTTGTGTTCTTGAATTATGATTTCCCAACAATTTATGCATGCGGCACAGTTTGGATTTCGAGAGTTAAACCGTTTAATTTTGTCGATGAATCTGGACATGTAATCTTAAGTTTTTTTTTTTTTTTTTTTTTTTTATATAAATATTTAGAAACTACGTAAAAAGTACTATAAATCACAATGATTGACAATACAAGATATTTGAAAGAGATATGAAAAAATTACAGACCTGTTTGAATGATGAAATTCGAAAGGTGACACATAAATTTAAACGGCGGGAGTATTATTTTTCAACCCCACTATCGAGAGGTGTTTGTGTAAATTCCCTTTTCTTTTCCTTTCTAATTTTGTGTGTGTTATGTTTTAGATTGTGAAGGAAACATGGGCATGTAAAGGGGGACGTGTGGGTGATTATTCAATTTACACTGGAGCTTTGGGAACTGCTTTTTTGTTATTTAAAGCTTACCAAGTTACTCATGACAAGAATGATCTTGCTCTTTGTTCTGATATTATCAAGGCTTGCAGCTCTGCTTCCCGCGGTTCTGGGTAACTCTCCTCCGCCCTCTCTCTCCGAGAAGATCGCATTTTTAAAAAAAAAAATATTTTTTGAGCTTAAATTTGATTTGTCTTGTCTAAAGAAAAATGACAATTTTTTTGGTTTATGAACATATATTGTGGTTTTAGTTAGCCTACATGGGTAATCATCTTTATCGTCAATAACTCATTTGGCTGATATCTAGTACTTTTCACAATAAGTCACTGATATACAAGTAGACATATTGGGGTTTAAATAGTATCTAGGACTGGAAATGGTCTAAATGATCATCAAACGGTTACATAAAATTCTAAAGTAAGGAAAATAGAAGGTGAAGAAGTTGAAGAGAGGAGTCGTAGATGGTCCTTCTACACGTGCTGGCTATTAGGAAAAGCCATTATCTGTTTGTTTATTCAGTTCCTTCTTCCAAAATGCTTAGTTTGGATTTTGAGTTATATTTCCTAGGTTTTAATGAGTTTTACTATCTTTGTTGTGTCAATTTATTTCCTAGGTTTTAATGAGTTTTACTATCTTTGTTGTCTCAATTACACAGTAATGTGCAAACATAAAAAGATTGGCTAATATTGTAAAGACCGTGAAGTAAATTAGTGTCCGATCACATGGGAGTCGACCTGTAAAAGTTGGTAGGATCTCTTGTAGATCAACGGGGGTTAAGGCTTTTGGTGTCACAAGTTTTACAGATCAACTTTGCTTGTGATGCACTAGTCCTCCTATTGATTAAATGGCTTTAGTTTTTTCTCTGTGTGTTCAGCTTTTTGGTTTTTGATTTGGCCTACTTGTTGGTGTTGTGATTTTCTTCTTTCCTCTTTAGTCATTCTGATTGGGTTAAAAAGAATTTCAAGTCAGCACTAGTCTATGTTCCGACCAGACAATCCAGCTGAAGTTTCTGTTTCATGATCTCCCACATAGAAACATCTTTTAGGGTAATTACATGGGGATAAGTTGAACTCTAATTTGTGAAACTGCAGGCGTGTGACTTTCATCTGTGGACAGGCTGGTGTCTATGCTCTTGGTGCAGTTGTTGCCAAACACACTGGGAATGAACAGTTGTGTGACCACTATCTGACAAAATTCAAAGAGGTTCCTTTTCATTGTTCCACAGAATTTTTTCTGTTGGTGTCAATAGTCTCCTCATTATCTGCCTACAAATGCAGATTGAGCTTCCTAAAGATCTCCCAAATGAGTTGTTGTATGGGAGAGCTGGTTTCTTGTGGGCCTGTTCATTCGTAAACAAAAATATTGGTAGCAATACAATATCACCTACCCAAATTGTAAGAAATTTCACAAGTTCAATCACCTTCGACGTCTTGTTCCCCACTATGAATGGCTCTTATTTCTTTGAATTTTTTATGCAGCAAGCAGTTGTTGCTGAGGTTATAAAGTCTGGACGAAAAACGGGGAAAGGAAGATGTCCTTTAATGTACGAATGGCATGGAAAAAAATACTGGGGTGCTGCTCATGGGCTAGCTGGGATAATGTATGTACTTATGGACATGGAACTGAAAGCAGACGAGGCTGAGGATGTGAAGGCCACACTGCGTTACATGATCCGAAATCGTTTTCCTAGTGGAAATTACCCCTCAAGTGAAGGAAGTGAATCTGATCGACTTGTGCATTGGTGCCATGGTGCTCCAGGTGTCGCCCTTACTCTAATCAAAGCAGCTAAGGTATGGAGTAAACTTGATGCTTTTTACTACTTGGCGTAACAGAGTAATCTTGATGCTAGTTCCTAATATACTATAACTCCTCAATCCTCGTAGTCACATGAGAGGAAATCTCACCGTGCTCCTGGAAGGGCTTTCTGATATGTGCAATTACTGCACAATTAGGGATCGATTGGTAGGGTGTATTAGGTAGAATAATGCTGGTATAAAATTTTAAATCAACGTTTGGTTGCAAATTTAAGTCTATTACAACTAATATCAGTATTACTTACACTCTATTCAGTATTATACTTATACATTGTAAACCATGGCATTAACAATACCAGTACTATTCATATTCTAGTACACCCTATTCGGTACTATTTAGAAATTATGCAATGCATGTTATTTAATAAACAAACCAAACCAGCCCCTTAGGGTATTAGAGTTTTAGAAGGCCCTTTTCATTGTTATAGCTTACCCATGTCACCATATCCCCCCTCCTCTTCACTAAAAAGTCAATAGGACTATCCAATTGCATCTGAAAATGGGCCTTTTCTTAGGGTGGTGCAAGGCACTGCCTAATCCTTTGTACTACAACTTCTGGTTTTGTTTCATTTGGATCCTTTGATCCCCGTCGGTGAATTGTCTGAAACATCTGGTCATCTGTTGTCATAATTTTTCAGGTTTTCAACAGTGAAGAGTTTCTGCAGGCAGCTGCAGAAGCAGCTGAGGTGGTTTGGAATCGGGGCTTACTCAAACGGGTGGGAATTTGTCATGGTGTTAGTGGAAATTCGTATGTATTTCTTTCACTATATCGTTTGACAGGTAAAGTGGAGTATTTGTACAAGGCGAAGGCATTTGCCTGCTTTCTGCACGCTAGAGGTCAAACACTTATATCGGAGGGAGTTATGCACGGAGGTGATCGCCCATACTCGTTGTTTGAAGGAGTTGGAGGAATGGCTTATCTCTTTCTTGACATGATAGAACCAATGGAGACCAGGTTCCCAGCATATGAACTCTAGTTTAGTACATAGAGAATGTGCTGTAGAATCAGCTATGTAAATATTTTAGGTAATGTGGATGTTAGCTGTAAATATTTTATGTAATGTGGATGTATCTGTCTACCTTTTATGATGTAGAATTAGATTGCCCTTTCTATTTTCGTTTCTTGCACTTGTCTATTTACCAAACTAGTACAGGAGAAACTCAGCTTCAAAAGGCTACGCCGAACTCCAAAAATAGACTAAAGATGACAGAAATTACAAAAATACACTATCTACTCTTTTGAAAGATATATGTAACTGATTACTCCTCATAACTAGAAATAATTACCTAGAAAATAAATCAAATCTAAAGCAGCAGATTTAATTTCATTACCATATTAAGCATAAGGTAAAAATTCTTTACACGTTAAATCCTCGAAACTAATCACCTACTGCCCAACTGCAACATAGTTTCTCTTTTTATTTCGATTTCTTTTTACCTCTGTTTGTTTCTGCATGGTTAAGAGCTGCCGCGAGGGCCAGGGGAGTGCCAAGTCATATACACTGTATACGTTTAAAAAATAGAGATTCTTGTTATTTGATGAAGCTTCTACAATTATCCAAAAAAAGTTTGCATCTCATCATCTAGATAACTCTAAAGATTTCTATATGTATGTTTCAACTAGTGCCGTTATTTCACAAAATACTACTACTTTTAGTGTCATCGAATTAGACAAAAAAGAAAAGAAAAAGAACACAAAGCTGAAAGATGGCAGAACGTTACTACCCTAATGAAATGCCTGACCTTTCAATTCAAGAATTGGCTCCTGAACATGCAAAAGACTCTCTCTCTAAGCTTCTTTCTCTTCCTTATGACACTATTTCTCAAAGGCTCAAGCAAGATGCTATCAACCTCAAAGATGAAGTATTATTGTTTTTTCTCTCTTCTTGTTTCTTATATGGGGTTTGCATATGAAACACATTAATTTAGTAAAAAATTCACCAAATATCTTATTTGGAGACCACTGTTTAAGCTGTATCAATATTTTGTGTGCGTCGTCTATCCACTCCTGAACAACTTTATGATGTTCATGAGTTGCATGAATTTCAGACAAAAATATTGAATTCACACAAAAATGACGGAATTCAACCCTATGAAGTTCAGGCAAAAATAACTGAAGTTCAGCAAAATTAACTCTAAAGTTGTTCCGAAGTGGTTAGACTTGTAAATTTTTACGCTCTATGAATATGGCTTAAATGGTAGTACCAAAATCGGATACTCATGCACTTCAGCCTTTAATCTTTATGTGTTTATTTCCAAATTAGGTTGTGAGGGAGACATGGGCAGCTAAAGGAAGACGTGTACACGACTACAGGCTCTACACTGGAACTTTAGGGACTGCTTATTTGCTATTTAGATCATACGAAGTTACTGGAAACAAGGATGATCTTACACTTTGCTCTGAAATTATTCAGGCTTGTGATGCTGCTTGTGGTGGTTCAGGGTATGTCTAAACTGCTCTGCTCACCGATTTTACATAATTAAGTAAATAAAAATATGTTCCTTCAACAATTTAAGCTCTAAGTAAGACCACAATTAATCATCGTATTAGAGCAGGTGTGCTCAGAGGCGAATAGGCTCTTGTCACTGGGCCTGTTACACTCTTGAAATTGTGCGGTCAAAAAATTTAATATTCTTGAAAATTTTAATAATTTCTCACATATGAATCAGCCCTGCATACGAGGGCGCATTGGAGACTATTAAGTAAAGAAAAAATATGATATGTCTAGCAATTTAAATTTTTAAACGAGATAGACCAGAAAATTAGACACCTTCCTTTACCAAGTTAAAGAGGAAGGAAAAACTACCCCTTCCTATCTCGTTTTTATTGTGCTTTCTTAATTTAATTAAAATGGGAACTTAAGTTAAGAGCAATCCTAACTTAACTGAATCTATTTGCATTTTCAATATTTTCAAGTTCTTACTGCTTAACTCATATTACGTTAGCAAGAAACTTAATTATCTGTGGATTTTTAGAACTAATTATCTATGGATATAACAACAACAACAACCACCCAGTCAAATCCCACAACTAATCATCTATGGATCACTAACAATATTCAGAAATGAAAATATGCAGACCACCTACATTTATAGGCGGCCACGCAGGTATTTATGCTCTTGGTGCTGTTGCTGCAAAGAACAGTGGTGATGATCAGTTATTTGAACACTATCTGACAAAATTCAAAGAGGTATTCAAACATTTTCTCCTCTTTTCTCTTTGCAATATTGATAATGTGGTGCAAATTATTTTTTAAGTTAGAGGTGAATTTAGGATTTAAATTTGATAAGCATATATAGTACTCATGTTTGTGACCTCTGAGTTTACTACCTTTCCGTTTGTTCAAATTTTGGTTATTTTAAGTTATATACCGTCCTATCATGTCATTCAAAGATTTCAACAGATAAACCTCCTTAAAATGTGAAATTTGATTTGATATATTTTCAAGATAGATTAACTGCCACAACGGTGAAATTGACCTAATGGTGACGCGTGAACTTAGAACTTCAAGGTGACTTTTGAATAGTGTAAATTTTTTTGCCAAAGAAGAGTGTTCGCGTGAACATCCTCGAGCCCCCTAGATTCTACCCCTGATAGATCCGCCTGCAAACTCTTTGCACATGTATTATATACTCATATTTTTATGTTCCGTGTAAAAGATTACTTGTTCCGCGTTTTCTGTTCCTGACTATTTGCCTTTTGATATTTTCCAGATTAAACTTCCAATAGATCTTCCAGACGACTTGTTCTATGGCAGAGCAGGGTACTTATGGTCATGTTCTTTCTTAAATAAACATCTTGGCAAAGGCACAATATCCATCTCCCAAATGGTAAAAACATTTATTAGCAAATTTAACTGCTCAATACCTTAATTAATAAAAAGCATTACTAAACCTTGGTATTTTGTTCACAGAGAGCAATTGTGAATGAACTCGTCAAGTCAGGTAGAAAACTGTCTAAATTAGACAACCTCAAATCCCCTTTAATGTACGAGTCGAGGGGGAAAAGGTACTGGGGAGCAGCTCATGGATTAGCTGGTGTTATGAATGTTTTACTGGACATGGAACTGAAAGAAGATGAGATTGAAGATGTCAAGGCAACATTAAGGTACATGATCAAGAATCGATTTTCAAGTGGAAATTATCGTACTAGTGAAGGAGATGAACGGGATGAACTTGTCCATTGGTGTCATGGTGCTCCTGGTGTTGCTCTTACCCTTGCCAAAGCAGCTAAGGTAAGTCTATTAGAAGACAAAGAGGTCTTGCTTTTAGATCACTGTGGTGTTCGGACTAGCTTACGGGAACCTCGACTATTTTCAATAGTACTTGTTGTCTTCCACGAGCACATAACTGCAATTGTTAACATAACATCTTTTCCTTTTTTCTTCACGTATAATAATTGAGTTTTACTCGCTATAACATTTAAGTTATAAAATTAATTTTTGGTCACACTAAAGTAACTAAATTTTACGCCCTTATAACACTATCGGAGAAAAGGACATAAATGGTCCTTTAACTATGAGAGTAGGTTCAAAATAGTCCCTTAACTATGCATTTAACAGTTTTGGTCCTTTAAATTTGCCACAAGTTAACAAAAATGGTCCCTTAACTAAGGGGGTTGGTTAAAAATAGTCGCTTAAGTATGCACTTAACAGTTTTGGTCCTTTTAGTTCGCCAAAAGTTAACACTTTTAGTCTCCAATAAAACGATTTCTGTTTGTTAGATTTGACGAGAACTATGAAAAAAGGAAAAAACTATCGAGAACTCACTTTAAGAGGTACACATTATTAAAGAAAAGGTCAAATACTTCGGGATAAAACCGACAAATGTCAATCGGTTATACGGAAAAAATCGAGGAAAAACCTACAGACTTGATAATGTCAGAAAATAGTGTCTCGGAACACAAAGATCGACGGGCTCTGTGGATTAAAATCGAGGGAGTCAATTGGTTAAGTAAAATATACTAGACTCGTTTTTACTGAATACCGGGTATACATATAAATACTTCCATTATAATGATTCTTTTAAAAAAAAAAAAAAAAAAGTTTGCGTGCATTTTGCGTTGAAAATAACCGACGAACGTCCGTTAGTTTTCGTAAAAACAATAAAAATTAAAAAAAAAAAAAAAAAATGGGTCCCTCGATTTTATCCATTGGCTTCCGTTTGTCATTTTTCGCTTGTTTTTAGTAGTGACATTTTTTGTAGTTTCTGTTATTTCTAATTTATTTCTAAAGTCTAGTGTATTTTACTTAGCCGATGGACTCCTTTGATTTTAATCGACAGAGTTCATCAGTCTTTATGTTCCGAGACCCTATTTTCTAACATTAAAGTCGGTTGGTTTTTTCTTAGTTTTTCCCTATAACGATTAACGTCCGTCGGTTTTGTTCCGAGGTATCTGGCTTTTTCTTTAGTAATGTGCACACTCTTAAAGTGAGTTCTCGCTAATTTTTTTTTTCATAGTTCTCGTCAAATCTAACAAACAGAGTTCGATGAATATTTTGTTAGAGACTAGAAGTTTTAACTTTTGGCGAACTTAAAGGACCAAAACTGTTAAATGCATACTTAAGGGATTATTTTTAACCAACCCTCATAGTTAAGGGGTAATTTTTGTCAACTTGTGGCAAACTTAAAGGATCAAAACTGTTAAGTGCATAGTTAGGGGACTATTTTGAACCTACTCTTATAGTTAAGAGACCATTTATGTCCTTTTCTCAACACTATAGTTATAAAATTATTTTATATCATATTAAAGTAACTGCATTCTATTTGAACTATTCGGATATTAGATGTCAGACGGTAATCGTTTTTGTTTTGATTCATTTTAAAAATTTGTATTTGATTTTTAAAATATAGCAGTTCGACTTCGGTTGTGCGTGCGTGTCATATTGCCAGTCTCAAACCAGTGGCGGAGCCACATAGAGATCCGAACCCCCTCGGCCGAAAAAAATACTGTTTTACAAGGTTTAAATTATTTTTTATGTATATATAGTAGATGTTGAACCCCCTTAGGCTTCTTCGTATGTTTACTTTTTTATATTTTGAACCTCCTCGGCCGAAATCCTAACTCCGTCATTGTCTCAAACCCGGATAAAGGAGGAGGGTTGCGGTAGGTTGACAACTAGCATAAAACTTATTAATATTGTCGTGATGAATCCAGACAACCAGCATAAAACTTATTAATATTGTCGTGACGAATCCTCATGATACGGTATGAGTTGATCTTAAATGGAATAGTGAAGATTCATATAGTCGATTCTAGTATGTTTGGGACTAAGTGTAGTGTTGTTTCCTTTCGTTAATATTAGACATATTTTTAGAATTATATACATAATATATCGAATTTAGTCGAGTGACCATGTGTTCACGTGACTCAAATATATACATAAATTCGTCCCTGGCTATAAGGTGTAATTTTTGAAAGCTCAATAATATTGTTTTCAGGTTTTTGGTGATGAGGAGTTTCTGGAAGCAGCCAGAGAAGCAGGGGAGGTTGTGTGGAAGCGGGGTTTGCTTAAACGAATTGGGATATGTCATGGAATAAGTGGAAATGCCTATGTTTTTCTTTCACTTTATCGATTAACGGGCAAAGAGGAGTACTTGTACAAGGCAAAAGCATTTGCTTGTTTTCTACATGACAGAGCTCATACTTTCATCTCTGAGGGTATTATGCACAAGGGTGATCATCCTTTCTCCTTGTTTGAAGGCATTGGAGGAATGGCTTACCTATTTTTGGATCTTGTTGAACCATCTGAGTCTAGGTTCCCTGCTTATGAAATCTAAGACTTTGAGAACAAACAAGGAACGTAGTCCTGTACCTAAGTATGCTTTGATGTTTTATGTGTGTTTTTCTGCTAGTGTGTTGAAATAAAGTAAAGGGAACTGATGTAATTGTGATCGTTTATGTAAAAGATAACATTGTCTTGCTTTCTGTTTAACATCTTCATTCCTTTCGTACGTTTTTCTTTTGATTTTTGCATATTGTTGTTTCTTCCCCATTTGCAGTACTTCTAAATTCTATTGTACTGGTACTTTTTTCTGGGTTCATCCTTGATAAACTAATGTCTCATCATGCTATACGATCTAAACTCTCTTTTTCAATTTCACAAGTGGGAGCTTATGTAGAAGTTGTAGAAGAGCACCACCATGGCTCCAAGTACCGATAATAGCGTCTACTGAAGTACCAAAGGTGAACGGTGCATAGCGTCTACTGGCCAAAGATGAACAGAACTCCCACGCGGCAGACGCGGGGACCAAAGATGAATGGGGCTCTCAGGCAGGGACATCTACCATTTAAGCCCCGATAGTAATGTCTACGGAAGTACAAAGACACGATTGGGGCTCCCGACCAGGGACCCTATTGAAATCATGAGTATTAGCATGTAGGTTCCAAATCCAAGTGGAGTAATAGACCTTTAGCTATTGTTCTAGAGAAATGACCGGGTCTGGCTCTTTCCTCGACCCTTTAGCTATGGTTCTAGAGAAATGACCCCATTCCCCGAAACAAGTTTTTAAGGATCTCTTTTAGCTTCTGGTTCCTGCGACCTGGTAATCATTGAGCAGGTGAACTTACGGTGATAAGCCACTACCCACTAGCACTAAATAATAGGCATTCTAAGCTCAAAGCAAGCGCATGAAAAGAGGCATTACGCACCAACTACAAGAAAAGCAAAGCTAACAGAGAAAATGGGCGGAAAAGAGGGGCAGACAATCTTAATAACGAAGAATGACTACATAATTAACATACATTTCTCTATATTTTACCAATGGATGAACAAGAGGAGTAATTCATTAACTTCTAGCTCCAGGACTTTTTTGTATACACAGCCAGCTTGAAGTTGAATGAATCTCAAAGAATTTTGTTTCATTTCAATAAACACTTTCACAATTCTCAACTCTACAATTGCCGATTACAGAAAAACCATCGGTTTCTAACCAAAGGTGTAGCCCTTTTTTCTTTTGGGCTTCTATATTATCCCCATATCCTGATAAATCTACTATTCCCCACCCCCCATTTGGTCCCCTTCACAATGCCTAATCAGGCAGACTCCTATTATAGTCCCAGATCAACTGGCACTATCACAAGAACAAAGAAAAATCACTAATATTACAAATCTCACCAATATCTGTACAAAATTCGCAAACTTTGGCTGTAGCAGCGTATATCGTGGAATCACGATCAAATCAACTCTTCGAGACTTCCTGTTTGGTCCTCTATATTCTGATTGGTAGTCCAAAATTTTGGAAAGTCCTGATTTCTCCTCTTCGACCTGCGGTTACAATGACCAAACCCCAGGCAGACTTGGACTGATTTAAACCGTTCGAGTAGTCAACACTAGCATCTATACTGACACGAGGGCTACGATTTTTAGTAGCTAACAAGAGTTTTTCCTCGGGCCATGTTGCTGAGAATTTATCAAAGAAGTAGCTGTTCATGGCGCTACTTAAAGTCCCATGAAGAGGACTGTTACTACAGCCAGATACTAGCGGTGAGCACTCGGTGCCATTCTCTTCAATGGGTGTTGGCGGATGGTTGGCAGTGGACGCCTCATCGATATGATCAGCATGCCCATTTTGTTCCTCCCCAAATGAGGAATCGGGAAATCTCAAATTATCGGATATGCCAGGCCAAGGAATGGCCATTGAAACATCTTGACAATGGAAATGCTCATACGACTGCGTAATGGTAACACCTCTGTTCCTGCTTGGCCGAGAATCACCTTCATGTTTCCAGATATAGACATGCGAGTCCTCACTGGCACAGACCACATATCTACCATCAGCAGACACAGAAGCTGAGATTTGGCTGTTTGTGTTGCGAAAACCTGTCATAGGTGGTACTAACTCAGTTACTAGGATAGCAGGGAAAGGGGGATTAAAACTGAAAAAATGTGCAGGATGACAAACATCTCACAATTCCAATATATCTAAAAGACCCCAAGGATTTGGTTCCTGAATGTCTATAAACTCAGTTTAAAGGAATGACAAGGACATAAGGATCACACAGCACCACAGAAGAATGAAGACTAGATAACGACTATGCATTATAAAGAAAAAAGACTAGATAACGACTATAGTATACTTAACTAGTAGGGTCCGGAGCAATTATTAAACCCATATATCCTTTTGATAAGTTCTAAAGAATTATTAATCTTTTCTACACAATTTCGATTTTGAGCACAATCCATCCTTACAGTATCTACAGCCAAATTCAATATTTCAAACAGGTAAAGACCAATACACTGACAACTTTACCAATAAACTGACAACTTTCTTTTTCACTTTAAAGCAATGATTGACACAAATCATGAAGCAAAAGCATCTAGACTTGCAGAGTATGTCATAATTGTCCTACATAGTTCAGTACTTTAGTTATTAAATCTTGTACATCTTCCCAATACAATACAATGAGCTACAGTATTAATATCCATTATTAATTAATTAATTATTATTCCCTACAATACCCATTATTTATGCAGATAAATAGTATCTTTAACATAAAACAACGCTGTAACTTGAATTTATAACTCGCTATCTCTTCAGAACAGCTATGGAGCAGGATAATGTAAGAAATTGAAAATCTAGCATTCTCCAGTCAGTGTTCTCTCTCTTGCCTTCTGACATCATGTTTTTCCATCTGGTTTTATAGAAATTTCTTTTTTGATTGTTAAAATGGAAAATGACTAATCATCGTTGGAGCATATGAGATTTTCAAATTATAATTGATCAAACTAAGGAAAAAAACACAAAATATAGATAAGTTTTTTACTGTTTTCCATTCTTTGCCACCCAGATTTTTCAGAGGAAAGTAACAAAAGAATGAGACACTCAACATTAAATAGAAACGTGCAAGCACTTTCACAGGGTGGGAGTCCCAGCAGCTTCTACAAGCCATCACAAGTTCAGTGCGATTGCAATTGTGTCCATAAGGTGGAATTGAATTATAAAAAAGGCCTGATTTTCCAGCTTTAGACTGTCATATACGATTGGTCAAGTGGGACTCACTATAAACTCCATTCACCAACCGACCAGCTTTATAAGGTAATTATAGCAGTTTCAATGTACCTTTGAACTTGTGAACAAGATCAGCAGCATCAACCACCCGAATTCTTGAGTCGGCAGATGTTACAAGCACTTCTGATGTACTCCCTGGCACAAACTGTACATTTAAAATTATCAGCAACTAAGGAATTTGCGAAGGTCAAAAGGTAAATTTATCCAGACAAAAGCAAATATTCCATCTGTTGCGTATTAACGCCTACTTGCTATTTGGAGTTAGCCAGGAACTGGCTACTTTGAAGTTATTTGAAAGATATGCGTGAATACACACATTATGCCCCATAATCTCCAGTTAACATGAGAGGGGGAAAGCATTCTTGACTTTTTGGAACAACAATATGTGGAGAAAAAGAAGTAGTAAAGATCAACCAAGGCAAAAACCAGTTCATCTAACAACAGTCAATCAAGAATTACCTGGAAGCCAGTAATTTTCTTCTGGTGAGCCTTCTTCTTCTTATTCTGCAGATTGATATGAGCTTTTTGCTGCAGTTTATTATCTGAAAATAGAGAGGCACAAAATATCAGCATCAAGAGTGCTTAATTTTCCTCTAGAGCAGGATGAGAAGGAGGGGGAACAAGGAAACAAGAGGGACAACAAGTCGAACCTGATGTGTTGTAGAGACGACAATTCCCCTTGTATGAACCAACAAATGCACCCTTCAAACAACAATAAAAAGAAATTGGCAACTAAATTGGAAGGATGCAATGTACTACTCGTTTATCATCTTCCTGTTGGTTCAACATAACACCACTACAAGCACTATGTTTACCAGTCTCACCTGACCATCTGGTGTATAGCATGCGGCAGTGACCATCTCATGCAGATCATTCCAATCAACAACTTGCCTCTCGGGAATGCTCCATATGCGAACCTTAGCATCCAGCGACCCACTGATAAAGTATCTATCATCAACAGGGTTAAACTGGATGCAGGTTACTGTGCCAAAGAAAATAAGTCAAAGAGCACACTAAAATCAGTCAATTAGTGAAGACGTTCCAGCCTAGATATTCATCTATCTGAAGTAATTTCTAGGTCATTGTTGTTCTTTTGAAATTCTTAACAAAAGCTGACAGTCATGTTCATTAAAATAAAAAAGCTTCGCCCAGGGGAAAAGAAGGGTGAAAAAATGAGAGCTTGAGTCGATAGACATACCATAATCACTATGTGAGAAGACCTTCAAACAAGAGTTGCTAGACAAATGCCAAAGCCGCACTGTTTTGTCCATTGACGATGAAAGCAAATGCTGTGAAAGGGAAGTGATAGAATGTATCAGAGAAAAAGTACAATAATTAGCTCATTAATCCAATGACCATAATTGGCTTGTGGCTCCAACAACCCAAATTTAGAAACCAACAGGAACAGATGTTTCAAGGGTTCCCACCAATCAGAACAAATATCAGGAGTCATTTTATTCAACTTTAACGAATCACCTTTTTATAAGAACTATGCAACTTTTAAGAATCATCCAGCATCTATAACCATACAACTGCTATCCCGATAAAAGTATATATATATTTTTAATGGTTATTGTCATCTGGATAATATTCTCAGAACCGAGGAAGAAACTGGAGCAAAGTAAGTGGTTCTACTGTAAAGGGCAGCCTGGTGCACTAAGCTCCAGCTATGCGCGGGGTCCGGGGAAGGGCCGGACCACAAGGGTCTATTGTACGCAGCCTTACCTTGCATTTCTGCAAGAGGCTATTTCCACGGCTCGAGCCCGTGACCTCTTGGTCACATGGCAGCAACTTTACCAGTTACGCCAAGGCTCCCCTTCAATTTAATTTAAGTGGTTCTACTGTATCAACCCAAATATGCCAGATTTCTCTATACAATTTAATTTAAAAGGTGTGAGCTAATTTAAGCGGAAAAAAAAAGACAAGCACAAGCCGCAACAGCATAACCCATTTGATATAAATACCAGCCAGCTCAACCCTTCTGTCCATTAGACTACCGCCATTTATTCTCATTACAAGATATTCGCTCATGTCATAAACAAGGAAGAAACTAGTAACTGAAAAGGTGCTAAGTGGCAGTCAACTTGGGAAAGCTTAACGTGAGATACTGAATGATGGGTGGATAGAATCAAGCTTTGGTAGTCTGCTATTTGGTATCAATCTTTTACAAATGGGTGAGACAAAGCAACTATAATAAAAGATAGGGTTACTTTTTTCCCCTCCAACTGAAGGGGTCAGATAAGAAGCACAACTTGTACTCGTTAACAAGCTCATATAGCTCCAGGCAAACAGAGTGACATCTAGTGTAGAGGCCGGCCACTGTCTATCATCTTGTAAAGAGATTAAACAACTCTTCATTTGGTTTTCTTGTGTCCTCACAGACGAAGTAACTCATGATATCATTCTGCTAGAACACAAGAAGAACCAGCCCTCGTATACCTTCAGCAACTCTTTCATAGTAAAGTAAAAGATGTTGCATACTACTAGATCCGCAATGACAGAAATCTATTTTTCAGCACACCACTTTAACCCTAAATATTTATTTGTCAACTTGAACCAGTGGCAAATGGATTGCAAGTCTTAATAAATTTTACCGATTCTCAGGGGGGAATAGAAGGTAAGTGGAACACGTTGATCGATAAAATATAAACACTATCTGACATCTGACCAAAAGAATCATCTCTATTCTGTTAGAATTCAAATTTCAGCTTCCACTTCTCATCTATTATAAGCCATGTACTCATATGGACTTAACTGTTCAAATATATTGTTATTTGATAGGTAGTATCAAAAGATATTTGACAAGCTACATACGACTTCACATTGGTGAAATGTTTAACATCAAGGACCGTGAAAAAAGCTTAATTCTTTTGTAGGGAAATCAAGGGTCCAGAAAGTGTCCAAGATAAAAATAAAGAGTGCCAGCTAACCTGAGACTTGGACCATGAGAGGTCAAGCACATCATCCACATGGCCCTGAAATGAACAGATAGGCTTTTCTGAAAGTGCGAAAACAGTCTCTGGTACCAAAACATGGTCAAAGCTCCCCGATTTTCGACTTATAGACAACCTTCCTCTTCTTTTCTTCTCCGGGTGGCCATCATTTGGTGACATTGTAGTTGGCTCTGGAGACCCATTCGCCAAAAGCAAGAGATTTAAATTCCCATCTTCTGGTTTATCCAGCAATAGGTCACCCTTCCTCTCTGATTCAGTAACCTGCCAGACATGTATTACACAGTCCTCACCAGCACTAGCGAGATACTTCCCGTCCAAACTAAATTTGATGGTCCAAATAGCCCCATTATGTGCCAGTATCTCTTGGCTCTTATACATTGCTGTAAGTTCTTTGCATGACTTCCCGTACTGTCGAACCCGTACTCTTTCAGGCCCATGAAAAGAAGCATCTTGACTATCATCCGTTGCTGAGCTCGACCTTCTGCCACCTTTCTCAGATGATGTATCCCTCTCATCACTGCTCCGCCGCTCCTTATAACCTGTCATAGCACCAGCCACATTTTTTATATTCTTCAACCAACTTCCCTTCTTCTTCGACTTGGGTCCAGTTTCACCATCCTCATTTGTATTACAATCCAAATTATCCTTATTCCCATCCTCTACATTCTGTCTTCTCATTAGTTCTTGAACAATCGGTGAAGTCCCAACACACATCTCAAACTCTTCCATGGTCAACTGCCTTCCTGTACCCACTTCCTTGACTTTTTTCAACGTCCCGTCTTCCTTGATCTCCTTAACAACAAACTCCTTCCCATCATCAAGACTCTTTATTGTACACACTTGCTCTTCAATTCCAAGATCTCCATTCGATTCCAACCGTTCCTCCACCTCATTATTGTGCACATCAGTTTTCGTCTTTCCTGTGGGTGGCTTTTTCGGGGATCCATTGCCATTACACAATAGATCCTCGCAGAGACTTTTACTACGATTTCGGTTATTATTTACAACTATACCATCAAGCCCAACCCCATTGGCCTTATTTACTTGTACGGATGACAAGAAAGTAGAATTCATAGAAACAATTTCAGTATCTTTATGAACTGAATTCGAAGAACAACAACAATTATTCGAAGAATTACGATCACTATCCGATTTTGATCGTCCCATCCCACAAACACTACTAATTTCGGAATTAATAATACTATCAGAAATACCCTCACCACACTTCAAATGATTTGCTGAAACCGATCTGCCAAAAATACCCTCAGGTCTATCAGAAGCATCATAATCCGCAGCAGCAGAGTATGAAAGTGAAGGTCTGTGTCGGGTCGGGTCACGGGTAAGACCCATTTGACTGAGTAAACGAATACGTCGTTCTTCAACAGATGAGGGTTCAGAGATCCAAACATCATAACTTGGGGGACCAAAGTTGAAATTAAGATCTTTTAAATCGTCTTCTTCGTTATCTGAAGGAGGAGATGAAGAACAAGAAGTGTTAGTTGATGATAGTAAACGGTCAAGAGAGTCGTGAAATTCTTCTTCTTGGTATGTTGTAGTTTTGCTCATCGTCTTACGGGCATTCCCATTAGGGAAATGATTAAAATGACCCACAATTACCCCCAGCTTAATAGTCCAACTGGGGGTTTCAAACTCTGTTTTCTTCAATGGAGCAATTTCACAAACACCTGGTGTGCGTTTTGGGAAACTGGGAAAATTGGAAAAACAGACAGTATTGAAATGTGGGTTTTCTTCAGATCTAATGGGTGATTAAAGAACTTCAATAAAAGGCCCCACAATTAACCCCAGCTAAATCCAACTGGGGATTTCGAGTTTTTTTTTTTCTTTTTTCAAAGGAGCAATTTCACAAACAGTTGGTGTGCGTTTTGGGGTAATCAGACAAGTCCAATGTTGGTTTTCTTCAGATCTAATGGGTGATTAGTGGGTAATCAAAATGCCCCACAATTACTCCAACTGGGGGTTTTAAGTTCAAATGATTCTATGAGTACCGTATTTTCTTTCAAAGGAGCAATTTCACAAACACCTGGTGTGCGTTTTTTGGGAAAATGGGGAAATCAAACAGTATTGAAAGTGGGTCTTTGTTCAGATCTAATGGGTAATGAAAATGACCCACAATTATCTCCAGCTTAATCCAACTGGGGGTTTTAAGTTCAAATGATTCTATGAGTATTGTGTTTTCTTTCAAAGGGACAATTACACAAACAGTTGGTGTGCGTTTTTTTGGGAAAATGGGGGAGATCGGACAGTATTGGAAAAGGGGTTTTTTGTTGTACAGATCTAATGATATGGTGGATGATTATTTAGAGAGTTAAAGAAGAAGAAGAGACCATTGTAATGGGGAAAAGAGGAAGAAGAAGAAGAAGATGATGTCGTGTGGTGAGTTGTGAAGTAGCTGTGTTTGTTAGGGAGTTTTTGGGAAATGCCACTTTATTATTATTATTTTGCCGGAAAACATAGTAAACGTTTTTTAATTGGGTTTTAAGGTGGGGTTATGTGTGTTTTTTTGAGGACAAATGGTGAAGTTGTGATAATGGATAATTTTAAAATTTACCAGACTATACGCTGCAGTTATATTTGATTTAGTAATATCTAGTGGATATGGTGGATTAAACTGTTTATGCATTTCTATTGGCTCAAGCTTTGGCTTTTCTTCAAAGTTGTTACGGTTAAATCTCTCGGTAACAATATCGTTTGTTCTGATATATTGTTGTTGTTGTAGCGAAATGTTGACTGTTACTACATTTGTTTTGTCCATTTAAGGCTTTGTTGTCTCTTTTCCTTTTCTACATTTCTGCATCGGGTACTTTTTTTTTAGTCAAGGGTCTATCGAAAACAATCTCTTTATCCCGCAAAAGGTAGACGTAAGGTCTACATACATCCTACCCTCCCAGAGCCCCATTGTGGGATTACACTGAGTATGTTGTTGCTGTTGTTACAGAGAAATGTTATTACTTATTATATACAACAACAACAACCCAGTGAAATCCCACAACGTAGGGTCTGGGGAGGGTAGAGTGTACGCAGACTTTACTCTTACCAAGGTAGGACGGCTATTTTCCAAAGATCCTCGGCTCAATAGAAAGCATAAAAAGAGGTCAGATGTGGCCAAGAAATTCAAAGTGATATGGAAATGAAAATAACGAATGCGACTAAGCCATGATGAAGCAGTTTGCAAAGGGACAGTAGCTATCATAGATAAAATACTTATTACTTATTATATACTAGAACATATAATTATAACATAACATGAAAAGTTTGCTCCGAAAAAATTTGGCCATTATAGTGACATGTTGTTATAGAGAAATTTGACTGCATAACTTTTAATCCAACCCAACTTACCCACTACTCGACTAATTTCACGAGGATATTGAGTTTTTTTGTCTACCAAGACTTGGATAAATAATTACCCTGTTTTATTAAACAACACTAAAGTTATTTTTATTCTCTTTATGTTATTTTCAACCCATATTTAGAGCCTATTTGGATGGGCTTAAAAAAAGCAGCTTATAAGCTGTTTTCAGCTTATAAGCTACTTTAGGTAAGCTAAGCCAAACGAGCTCAATTATTTTTTGGGGCTTATTTCAAGCACAAAATGACTTTAAGCTGGTCAGTCAAACACTCAAAAAAACTGAAAACAACTTATAAGCAATTATAAGCCAATCCAAACGGGTTCTTACTGAGGCACTCACCGAGCACATTTTTACAATTATATACTATTTTTATTTGTTTATTTATTTTTGAAGAAAAACCGACTCGCGATGAATGAACCAGAGAAGAGAGATAAGATAAGTTGTTAACAAGATTTGAACCTTACACCTAATTCTTATAATTACAAAGTGTGTATTAGATCTTATTAAATTGCAACCTATAAGTATAAGCTTTAACCCTCAATGTCAACATGAAGGTGTAATAATTCTATTTTATAAGCATGTTTGCATTTGCTGACGCTAAATAATGGATAAATATTACTCGTATGATTTTTTTTACCGTTTACAGTAATGTAAAAGTTAAAATTTATAGACGAAAACGAGTATAACAATGTACTAGAGACCACAGAGATTGAAGAATATGGAATTTATTAGTGCATACGTCTTCAAGTTAGTCAAAACAAGAGTCACACTATTCGTCTATTAAAGTCAAAAGAAGAAAAAGAAGAAGAAAAAGATGGTCTGTTTCCCTTACTTTTCTTCCAGGAAAAAATCCCCAGCCAAATAAGATTAAAATATGATTTATGCAATATATTATCTTTTACCATGAAAGATTATGGTGGGTGGTAACTATTCGTTCATCTTTAATAAAAAGTTTCGAGTCTGGGCTTGAGCAGTGGTGGAGTCAGGAATTAGGCGAAGGGTGTCAGAAAATTAAATATATACTCATAATAGCGAACATTAAACCTATGTATACCGTATGCTTTTCCGGCGAATGGTGTGCACCTGACCACCCTTCGCCTAAAGTGGCTCCGCCCATGGGCTCGAGAATGAAATTACCTTTGATAAGAATTGTCTTACTATCCGACACGAAATCAAATTAGTCGGACCCAAGTAACTATCGAATACCGAGTTGGAAACCAAAAAGAAGAATTTTTATCCTTTACTGTCAGTTCTCCTTCTTGGTTTATACTCCATGTATTAGATTCGAAACAGAGCGTAAAGGCAAAGTAAAAAAAAAAAAAAGGAAAAATGGCTTACACTAGTTATATTTGCATGTTTACCTAACTTTAGGAATATACTAAAGGTTCATTTTATACCTTATACCAAACGTTAAAAATTCCTCTTCTTATACTTTTTTTTTTCTTCTTTTTTTTTAAATAAAATCTGTTTTTAACGATAGTACAGTCAAGGGGTCCATATAGATTCAACAGGATACTAAATTACTAACAATAAATTAAAGTTTTGGACTAAAGAAAAAAAATTATGATCAATGGAATATCATTTTTTTGTTTTTTTTGTTTTTGGCATTCGTTTCCAGAGCTTGACACATTATTATTCAATTCTCTCAAAGACTATGCTCATGAAAGGCCATGGTTTAGAGGTTATTTTATAAATTTGCTCAATTTTTTTATTTTTATTGCAGTACTACTATTTCAATGATAACAATAGAGTTACAGCTTTTTCAAAATATAATGTAAATAAATTGTAGTTTCTCAGTTCTCACGAATGGTAAACTAATAAAATACAGCTATTAGGAAGAATATATAAACCCACAAATGTTAAAAGGTTTGGGATCTCAACTTTTCCACTAGGATAAAACTATATTAACGACTGTTTAATCCTTTCAAGCGACAAATCTTCATCGTCTCTTGGTGTTTTATTTTTTTATTTTTTATACACTAAATAACTAAGTAATTCATAAATGTATTTATGAATTAGTGGCTGATAATTTCTCTTTCGATCTCGAAGGAGATCAACGCTAGTATACCATGAAAGGGCACAAATACAGTTTACTACACTACTGTTTAATGGATTTAACATTGATATTATGTTGAAATTGTCTTTCCTTAGGTGATAATTTTACTTTTTTTAATAAATGGTTTATGAATATATTTTAGATAATGTGATAGTGTAAAATTATTTTTATTATATTTCAAGGGATCTTTAACAAATAGCCGGTCAAATTCACGGTTTACTTTCCTAACTGTTATACATAGATTATACACTGAAATTACACGGTTATGGACTTATTTTATATGAATCTAAATATATTATATATGCCGCTATTTTTAGTTTGTGCGAATGAACGGCTATTTAGTTTTTGTATTTTTATTTTGTAAATTTGACTCGCGTCTATTAGAGATCGAAAAGAACAAATTTACAAAGTGCACACAAAAATTTAAGGAAGGGACATGACATTAAATAACAGTACCAGACAAATAATGAGATTTAAAGAGACCAATTAGGCTGGTTGGGTAAGAAAAGAGCACTGCTCTCTCCGTCCCAAAATAAGTCCTTAACAAAAATTGCACTCATTAATAAATCAATAAATATAATGTAGATTTTATTAGAGGGTAAACTATGTATATAAACATATTAAGGAAAAATATTTACGAAACGTGACGATAGTTTTCTATTTACAAACCCTATAACAAACATACTTTTTAAAAAAATATATAAAATATATATTTATATTTTTTTTTTGGCTCAAAAATTTATGTATGAAATGTGTATATCTCATTCAAGGCTTAAAAAGTTCGCTCAAAATTTAGTGTATGAAAACGGTATGAAAACTGTATGAAATGTGTATATCTCGTTCAAGGCTTAAACAATCCGCTCAAAATTGTATGTATGAAAACGGTATGAAATTTGTATCTCGCTCAAGGCTTAGAATTTCGTTCACATTTTCATGTATAAAGTTCATGTTAGATTTCTCTAAAATTAATATAACTACAACAACATTGTATACAACTTTGATACAATTCAAGACTTAAAATGATCGCTTAAATTTTTGTGTATGAAATGTGTATATGTTGCTCAAGGCTGAAAAAATTCGCTCAAATTTTGTGTATGAAAAATGTATGAAATGTGTATATCTCGATCAAGGCTTAAACATTACACTCAAATTTTTATGTATGAGAATGGTATGAAATGTGTTTATCTCGCTCAAGACTTAGAATTTCATTCACATTTTGTGTATGAAAAACTATATTAAAAATAACACTTACACATACACATTTCATACACAAAAATTTGAGGTAATTTTTTTTATATATATATATATATATATATATATATATATATATATATATATATATATATATATATATATATATATATATAATTGTTTTTTTAAACATTTAAAATATATATTTTTTTAAATTATTTTATGAAAATAAAATAAAAAACGAAAAATATATGAAAATCCGTCATGTTTCATAAAATATCGTTCTGTTTTATAAATAAGGAAAACTATCGTCACGTTTCGAAATATTTCTTCTTAACATGTATATATACGTAGTTTTATCTCTATTTATTTGACTTTTTTTTAGAATTGAGCATATTAAAGAAGATTATTTCTTTAATGTTAAGGGTACAGGTGGAACGCCTGCCAATTTTGTCTTGCATTTTTTGGGTGACACTTATTTGGGGACAAATCTTTTTGACACCAAGGGAGTAAATTATTACAGAAAAAATCAATTCACCTGCTACAGTACTAAGGTCTGTAATTAGCAACTCAACTTAATTATGTGAAGTGACAAAGTATTATTGGATGGACATTAATTATTGAGAAGATATAAAGAGGACAGCAAACTCCAAATTAATAAATTGTTGGAATGATAATGGACGAAATACACATTAGGCTTGGGGGATGTACCATCATTAAGTCCATTTTAATTAAGAATGTGATTCTTATTGTATCTTTGAGTTATCCGCTCATTTTATTTTTGTGTAACCTCGTGAGTCATTGCCACTACTTATCAACTAAAAAACATTCTATACTCTCATGTAAGCTTTGTGAAAGAGAGAGAGAAAAATTAAAGACTTAAAATTGCAAGTTAAGCATGTTATTTAAAGGTGAAAAATAATAAAACGTCATATTGTTGAAGACTTTATGTTTGACTCTCCAAAACACAAGAATGAAAATGGCATCATCATATAAAAAGGATGAAAAGTGAAAATGTATAACAAATTTTATCAGCTTGAAAAGGGGTTTTTCGGCATATTGAGAAAAAATGCTTTACAAAGTAATCTATTAATAAGTGCATGTTTGGTACGATGAAAGTCATTTTTCATGAACAATAATTTTTATTTTATTTTTGTAATTTTGTCAGAGTGGAAAATTTCTTTATAAATTATATATTTCAGTAACTATTAATTATAGTATTATGGTATTAGCGAATCGGAGAGTGTTTTAATAAAATTTTTGAGCAAGAAAGATTAAAAATTAATTTATTTTAAAAATAAATAACTTTTGTCTACAAGTGGAAGAACCCATTTTTTCCTCTTTGGTAGAAAATCTATGTCGATTGTCATACGAACAGTAGTGCGTGCTAAGCGCTAACTATAGCACCTCCTTTTATAATGATGCATATATATATATATATCTTTTTTTTTTTTAAGAGAAAAAAAGATTGCAAATCAACCCATGCAGCACGCCGTGATCACTGATCACCTTTGAGATCCAGCTGTTTTGCAACGAAAATATCACCACTTGACGAAGATTTTTTTTAATTTTGAAAATAGAAAGAAAGTAGACTCGCAAGATTGATCAGTTGGATTTAATTTTATAACGTGGGGAGTCATTGTTTTTTTTTGTTTCCTGTTATTAATTATTCCTCTCTGTTTCTCTAAAGTCAATATACTTGCCTAATAGTGGGATACAATAACCATCTCTTGTAAATATTAGTGATTTCTAGATGTATTTTAGGCTTAGCTAGGAACACGTTTGATCATGTTTTGCCCCCAAAAGTTTTGTTTAGTGATCAGTGGCGGAATTAGAAATTTTATCAAGGGTGTTCGAATTCATATAATCTATATATTAACGGTGTTTAATATGTAATGTATGTCTGTAATATGTAATAATTGACATGTCTACACGGTATAATTTTTCGATGAAGGGTGTTCGGTTGAATGGCTCCGCCACTGTTGGTGATCATTCATGTACTATTCAAACGTATTTCTTATGTTTACTAGTAATAAATAAATAACTTTTGTAATTTAAATGTATGACATTAACCCTTTTAGACTCAGTTTGAGCAGGTCTAGGATAGAGTATTAAGAATGTAAGTCCAGTGATACGTAACTCACATGGCAGATGTGAAAATCAGAATTGATACACAAGTCATCTCTCTGAGAAGAAGCTTCAAGTATCTTGGTCAATAACTCAAGAAGTGAAGAGATTAAAGATGATGCGCCACATCGTATTGGAGTGGGGTGGATGCAATGGAAATTCACATCCGGTGTCTTGTGTGTTAAAAATTGAATGTGTTAGGAAGACTTAAAGGTAAGTTTAATAAAGTGGCCTTGTTCGACTAGCTATGTTATGTTGTATGGGGTAGAGGGCTGGTTGTGAGACAACAATTAATAATGAAAATGAAGAACATACAATTTACATGGGAAACTCTCAAGAGCAAGAAAATACACGGTCAATCATAACTTTTTTTTTTCAATAAAAGATGATTACTAAATACAGCAAAAAAGCCAAGTTTATATCGGCTGTCAAAAAACCTTAAACCTAGAGTGTCTTAGGGTGCCACTGCAACCTCCGTAGTCAGGCCCACAAACTTAACAGTGACCGGTCAAGAACTCACACGTCCAAAAGATAAAAGTAGCAAAAATAGAAATGTTAAGATGGATACGTAAGCATAACAGGATAGACAGAATTAGGAACTAAGATATTCAAAACAAGGCAGAAATCTATTGAATCCGTCCTAGATCCACTTCAACTCCATAATGTTCGCCAGAGCTGTTGATACACTGCATGTGTTATAATTAATTGAGCGGCGAAGAGGAAAAAGACGCAATGAAATAAAGAAGAATTTTGCAGGGATGCATGCTTTGTCTACAATGTGTGTGTGTCTATAGGGATCATCAGTTTTGAGGCAATAGGGGTCAATTAGGTGTGCAGATATTTTACACTACCAAAGTAGTTGGGCTTTTAAAAGTTGTAAGTTACGGTCCGAATGTGGCCAGCCCATTGCTGTGAAAAACAAAGTTGAGTGTGACCCTTCCACAAATCCAACTGCTTTATGGGGACCATTTTTACTTAATGTGTACTTGCTCTAGACTTAGGTGTACATTTGTGTTAAAATGTGAGTGGTCCATTTAATACAACTCACCAAAAAAAAAAAAAAAGGGATGAGGTGAGTGGACATACCAGATTGAAATGACCAGGATGCCCATTTTGTATCTTCTAGTTTTCATGATTATATGAGTAAACATTTTTTTTTTTTTAATAATTGTGGAGCCCAAGTTGACTTGTCTGATTTCGAGTTACTTGCTCTACCTCCACAATTCGGTACCTAATAATTAGATTTGTTCACCAAAATTTAAACAGTTAGGAAAAAATCACTTAGTGCTTTTTTGCTTCTGTTTAAACATAAGAGCTATAATCTCAACACTCTTTATTTATCACTAGGCCACATTATACAAAACGTTTCTTTAGCCTAATACTTGAGTAAATGAAAGTTTAGTTTAATTTCGTTGATTAGTGATGCGTCAAAAGGGAATACCCTGCTGACCTTTTCACATAGTAAGCAGAAGAAATGATTCCCTATAACTAGTTACAACTTTGAATACAACAAAATGACTCCATGGGAGTAGATCTCACGTGTTTATTTACTGATTTCCTATAAAAAAAAAACTAGTATTATATAATTTTAAAAAATATTATAATAGACTGTAAAAGCGATTCTCCTAAATTAGTGGAGGAAAGAACAAGGATTTAATTGGATAGTGACTTTTAATCTACCGCCTCAATTGTGATTTCTTAATTATTGAAATGTAAACGAATATGCTTGCTTTTTTATCATTGGTTATTTTTCAAAAAATAAAGATAAGATTTATAAATAAAAAGAGCAGAGACAAGGTAGTCATACCTAGGTACTTTTGTCTATTGGAATCTTTATTTGGTTATTGAATAAAAAAGAGCGTTGTGTTGAAGTTACTGTGGCTAAAAACGAAAAGCCATAGCCTCTAGAAAAAGTACAAAGCAAGTACAAGAAGAGGATATTGCCTCTCGTCTTTTAAATTCGAACCGACAATTTCATTGATGAAGTTTCCAACTGTTACTATTAATTAATTTAGCTGGAGTATTTTTTTTGAGGTCTGAATCGGTAAGTTTTCCTGAGACAATTTTGTCACGATTTCTTTTAAAGAAAACTATCGCCTCACTGTTGGATTCTCCGTAAAACTAAGAAAGTACATTAAAATAGTCAGGATATATCCACGTACTTGTGAACCATCACTCAATTATCATATTTATGAATGATCAAATCAAAAGATAACATACAATAGTGTTTTTGCATCCACGAAAACTTAACAAATAGTACTAACGAATAAAAGTCAATCGATAAGCATAACGTACGACTTTTGTATATGGGTAGGCATGGTGAATATCAATGTAATCATTCTTTTATGCTAAGCAATTATCCATTTGCGGTGTTTTCATCAAATCAAAGTATTTTAATTTTAGAAATTAAAAACTAAAGCGAGAATGTATCGTTTAACCATGAATAAGTAACGTAATAAATATGATAGTTTGTCTGGCACAAATTTTAATTTAATGATCCGTGACTAGCATCTAGTAATATTCTAAATGTTCAAAGATACAAGGGGTCCAGCTAAAAAAGGAGTTGCTTGGTTGTGTTTCAAGAAAACGCTTTAAACAACTCATTCTTGTATACCCAATTAACTAAAAATGACACAAAAGTGGAGCTCGTGTGTGTACATGAGACTTCATAAACAAGTTCAATTCATTAAAAAAAAGACTCTAAAATGGAGTAATAACACCAAAAAGTTGAAGAAAACAAAAGACATATTATTAAAAAATGAAAAAGGAGAGGGGACGGTGGGTGGCGGTGTTGTTAATTATCATAATTCGTCAACGCTTGAAGACAAAGGAAAAAGAAGTGTATATATGCATTTATTTCTTTTAAGTGAATGCTTTTCAAATATGGGTTGTATTGTGTGAATATGTATTGTCTTCCACATGATGAGTATTTTTCTTCAAAAATCCTACATTTGCATTTTTTATTAAGTAAGTTCTGCAATATTGTAAACTTAAATAAGCTCAAATTCTTTAAATCTTGTATTAATATTGTGACATTAAAGGTGGAGTTATAGCTGTTGAAGATTGATGGTTTTCTCGCGGAGGTAAAATGATAACTGGGAAAAGTGGTAAAAATAAATGTGAGGATGAATTGGTGGTGAACTAACTGTATCTTCAACTATTACGTGTTTTTAAGGTGACGGTGGTCAAATTTGAACCATTTGGACAATCCAACTTGGTTCAAATGCAAATTAATGTAATCCCTTTCCTCATGTAAAAAAGGTCTATATTGGAGGGTAGTTCTGTTTGCACTAAAAATCACTGTCATCTCATTGCATGACATGAGGCATGCACTTGAAATTAAGGGAAGAGAATGGGGTGGTTTCTTGGTCAACTAACCAAATCATGAACTTGGGCTGGAAATCAAAATTTGGAAATACAACTTTAAAAGTCCAACTGACCTAGTCAAATAGGTCCTACGGTTGACTCCATGCCCATTCTAAAACAAATAAAAAAAAAAAAAAAAAATAGAGTATTTGCATAAAATGTTAAAAAAGTGAGGGTGAGAAAGAAAGAAGCCTCCCTGACAATTCCGAGCTACATAATGTATTGACATTATAAAAATTATATACAGAACTAGAGCACTTATAATGTAATTATATGTAAAATTATATTAAGCATTGATTCATAAATATGGAAATAGTAATATTACTTCGTTGTTCTAGATTAAATTATATTGATAGTGTAATAGTCTTTTACGTTGTGAATGCAATACTGATCATCTGCTGCACTTGTTGCTATTTTCCAAGAAAAAATAATTATATATATAATTTTGATTAAATTGGCTGTCAATTCATGCGCCCTAATAAGATTGAACTATTTTGTCAATCTAAATTTCAGATTGCGTACTAATAAGGATCTTGCCATATGCTTTTGCGAGATTTACATATCTTAAGAAGTGCATTTCCATGTTCACATATGTACTATGTTTTGGGAGAAAAATAATGTATTTTCAACGTAGAAATAGTATATACCTGATCCATTTCAAAAGGAGGTTTAAAAAATAAAAGGGTTAAACACACTTTACTTTTCAATGTGAGATGTGACTTTGGATATTAGTTTCTTGATCTTTTTATATAAAAGTTTCATATATAAAATCAATGTAACAAGTAATACCAATCATAGTAATTTTTAATTATAGTGAAATTTTTTAAATGTTTGAAAAAATATTGCAGCTAATTAATCAAATTATTTGACTGAAAGTAGTACTAATGCCATTCTTTTGGGATGGAGGGAAAAAAATTACACTGGTAAATTTTGAATTTTAAACTTAATGTTAAATTCTACTAAGTTGCATGACTAGATTATATTTAACCAATGAAAAGGTCAAAGGAGTTAGGTTAATATGATAGTTACTTTTTGATCACTTATTAGCTGATTACAAATTAAATCTATTAGTTAGCATCAATCGTTAATCCGATAATAATACCTAACTATCACATGTTTAAAATTTTTCTAATAGTGTAAAACAAAAATCTTAATATAGTCAGTGTATATTACTTAAGTCCTTTTAGATATAGTTTTGAGTCCTTGTGCCCGCATATATTTGGTGACGACTTTCGTTTTAATGAATTTCAAGAACGTCAAGCCTTTTTTTTTTTTGTGTGTGTGTGTGTGTTATTTTGAACTATAAAAAGCCTAGATTTAATCCAAATAAAAATTTAGTCTCTAAAAGTTGTTACAGCATAACATGGAAATATTTCATGTTACCATTTGTTATAGAAAATATGATCGAATGGGCAGTCCATTTTCTTGCTAAAATTGGAATATTTTACCCTAAAACGACATTAACCAAGATTATTCTTCACTGTACTGTGTTTCCATTAGTTTATGATAACTTTTGCATAATTGCATTTAGCACATGACACACATGGTGTTTTGAGACAATGACATACAAAATGACGTTGACACTCGTACGGATGATTTTTCTAATCTATGAAGTATGTTTATGTATGTTGCTTCAATGTTGTGTTCAGCAAAGTACAATGATCACAATGCAGTTCCTTGTATTTATTAATTTTAATTAATTTATAGTGCTCTATTTTATGAGAAAAAGTTATTACTATTGCTTCCGACTCAAAAATGAGCCCTCACTTACCTGTTTAACCGTACCCTTCTATCGTATCTATATAACCGTTCTTTTAATTATTTTCAGTTTTAGTTCCCCTTTCGGTTAGTGATGAAAGAAAACTAGGATGTATGGCAAGATTAAATAAGAAAATTTGTATACGAGAACGAAAGGGAAGGTCGAAACATATATAGTTAAAGATGAGCGCTAGTCAGTTAAGCAACGTAATTAACTGCGGTGAATTTGGAGCGCAACAGTTAAATTATTAAATTTAGGGGCTCAATTGACTAGTTATTAATTCTTCTTTCATGAATAGAAACGACGGTGAAAAAACTTTTACCTATGCAAAACATGTGTCTTGCAGAAAAAGTTTACCACTTAAATCTGGTTAATGATATGTAATCTTATGGACTATGGTTAATGATATGTGGTCTTTCTTAAATTTGTGATTCATATAATTAAATTATTAAATTAGTGTAAATATTCGAAGCTAATTTTTTTTTATGGAACAGGGAAGCCCTCCGGCATTGTCGTGATTATTAGCTGAGTTTCCAGAGATTTGCATAATTATTCAGTTTAATTATGAGCATTAAATAATCCATAATAAATAGCTAACTTTGATCCAAATGGGGTAACATGCTCACGATATTAGTAGTGACAGACAGAACACCAACACGTGGCTTGATTCCAAACAGCCTGTTTTATCATTGCCCTAAACTTAATTATCATCACTGTACCTATACAACATAATAGGTTGGAACATTTTTCAACAGCTACTCTGAAAATCATGCTTCTAAAATTCTTTAAATAATTTTAATTATAGGAATCTATAAATAATTTTAATTATAGGAAACCGTGTAATTTTTGTACCGTTGTACAAATCCCCTTTACTAATTAGGACAGTTAAACAATACATCTGTAGGGAAAGTACACAAAAAGCCTTTGCCCTTTGGGATTTGATTTCTAGATGAAAAACAAAGAGATGTATGCACCCATTATGAAATCCGCGACTTAAGTAATACAAAAAAAAAAAGTTGAACCAAAGTAGTACAGAAAAAAAAAAAAAACACATAAATAGATTCACGCAAATTTCGCGCGTGAAAGGACCAAACCGAAAAAATAACAATTTGGCCTTTCACGCACTAAATTAGTGCGTGAATGAGCAAACCAAAAGTCACCCCCTTTTCACCTTTTCAGCCAATGACATTTGTTGTCATTAGCTGCCCACTTGTCTTCTCCTCTTCTTCTTAAGTTCTCATTGCACCGCATCGCATGGAGTCCGGAATCAAAATACCCCCAAAAAAATCACTTTGAACCAAAATATCCCAATAAAAAAAAAGTTACAAAACTACCTTTAGCGCAGTAAAATATTGCGTTGTAGAAACAGTACCAAAAAGCAAAAAAAATTGGCCAAACTTTATTTTTTATAACACTTAGTGTTTTTTTTCATACTTTGACCAACGATTAGTCGTGTGTCAAGACTCCAAAACGTCAATATTTTATATAGAACCTGATATTTTTTTCTGCGAATAATAATGTAGGCCCAATACATCAAGGATACGTAGACGTTCGGATAGTCATTTTAGGGGTTGAAACATATCAAAAAAGCAAAAAAAATTGGAGCCGTTAATCGCTTTAGCGCAAGATTTTTCTTGCGTTATAGAAGCAAAAAAAAAATTTCTCCGTAAGTTATGACCATCTAAAGTTTGACGACTTTACAACTAGTTTTTCTCCCTATATTTTTTAGAATTATATTTATATTCAAAATAAAGTTATGTCTTGATTAAAAAATAACACGCTTAAATCAAAATCTTAAAAAATAATACACCCTAAAGTTTTCAAACAAAACTTACTTCTCGTACCTTTTCAACCCCTAAAATGACTATCCGAACATCTACGTATCCTTGATGTATTGGGTCTACATTATTGTTCGCAGAAAAAAATATCAGGTTCTATATAAAATATTGACGTTTTGGAGTCTTGACACACGACTAATCGTTGGTCAAAGTATGGAAAAAAACACTAAGTGTTGTAAAAAATAAAGTTTGGCCAATTTTTTTTTGCTTTTTGGTACTGTTTCTACAACGCAATATTTTACTGCGCTAAAGGTAGTTTTGTAACTTTTTTTTTATTGGGATATTTTGGTTCAAAGTGATTTTTTTGGGGGTATTTTGATTCGGAACTCCATGCGATGCGGTGCGAATGAGAACTTAAGAAGAAGAGGAGAAGACAAGTGGGCAGCTAATGACAACAAATGTCATTGGTGAAAAGGTGAAAAGGGGTTTGCTCATTCACGCACTAATTTAGTGCGTGAAAGGCCAAATTGTTATTTTTTGCAGTTTGTTTTTTCACGCACGAAATTCGTGCGTGAATCCTATTTATGTGCTTTTTTTTTTTTCTGTACTACTTTGGTTCAACTTTTCTTTTTTTGTATTACTTAAGTCGCGGATTCCACCCATTATAGCTCTTATGTTTTTTTTTTCTTTTACAATTTGTTATTCGAATTTCACTAACTTAAGTAATTTAGATATGAGCCGGTTAGGTCTGCTAAGCGAATAAGCTGTCCCTCCTAAAACGCCTTTATGTATATATATCGAAGATTTTGACGCGAGACATTTGTTTAAGAATGAAAATTAGGGATCCCAATCAATCTATCAGTGTTGTTGGATGCTACAAATATAGCTCTAAGCTATCTAGCGTAAACTGAGCTTCAAGTATTATTGTTAAGATCCACTATAACATTTTGAAAAGATTTTTTTCAATTACGCAAGGGTCAGAGAAGGGAAACAATGAAAGGAAATAATGATAATCGAACTCGACACTTATTGTGTTAATATCAGACTTTAAACTTGAAGATATTACATTTGAATAAAAAGAATAACCTACAAACATCTCTTGCATTGTTTTTTAAACCGATCTTTAGTGTTTTGTTTATTGGTCTCCTGCATTATATTGGCAGTAGATCTCTTTGTAATTGGATTTTGCTGGTATAATCTAATACAGTAACAAGTTATTTAATATATTCTTAATGTATAATATTCATAGTCCAAATCTAGGTTTACCCACTGGTAAAGCACTCCAATCTGACCCTTGGATAACATATAGGGACACTAACCAAACTAGTATATTGATGGAAGCTTTCAAGAAAATACATGAAAAAAAAAAGAAAGTCAGATAGGAAGCTGAAGCTTTGTAAAAAGTCCAATTAATCAGTGGAGAGAAGCAGCATTTTTCTGGCTTCATCAAACCATGCATGCATGTGCTTTGTACCATGTTCAATTCATTTAATTCCAATTTGTGAAGAACCAAAAAAAAAAAAAAAAGATACACCACACAATAACTCAATAAATTCACAATAAAAGATAATTCTAATGGAGTATTTAATTTTTTACAAATCTTAGCCAATACAATCATTGTATGGGCCTTACTGTCTAAACCAGCAAGACTAATATTTACAATGTACTTAAACATTTGAGAGGTTCACTTATACTATTGATATAATCGGTGTATATATATTATGTACTTATTATATGTTAACTATATATCTATTGTATACTAAATAGAAACTGCTAATGGGTACAAACAATTACGGCTAGACGGGTTATCTTTTTAGCCAATTAAAATGTTAAGAAGAGGAAAAGAAACAACCAAAAATAATTAGGTAAAATTTCTCAAATGACTACCTTATTGTAGCTTCCTACCATTTGTAACTACCCTTTTTAATATTACAATTCGTAGCTAAAAATCACCGATTTGTGTATGTTTTCGGATGTATTTCTTGTCGGCAGAATACATGAGCATACGGTAAATAAGGGAACTTTTCCTTTATTTTAGCCTCTAAACGTGGTGATATTAAATGCGAATTCAATATATTTTTTAACTTCCTTTCCACATAATTAGTCGTAATATCCCCTTACCTTAAACGATTCTCTTCTTCCATTCATTGTTCAACAATAATAACGTAAAAATTCAAAATTCAAAAATAAATCTTCAACACATCCGAAAATGCAAACAAACACGACAATCATCGTAATTCGGCAAAAAGACCGTTTTTGATTTCACAAATTTCGTATATTCAATTTGTATTTAGGTGATTTCAATTGTTTTCTTGGATCATAATGTCAAAGTTGTTTATTTCTTCCGATTTTGGTTTTTTTTTTTTTTTTTGATTCTGTCTTTCATCACCGATATTCGAAAATAATAATGTAATCTTATTGTAAGTATGTTAATGTACATGAATTGTTAGAATCCAAAAAAAAAAAAAAGGATCCACTATCTTTTATTTTTTGAAAAAAACTAAGTATTTCCAAGGTAACAATATGTGTATGTTATATTGAAATATGTTTTCTCTTTTACACGTTCCAATAACTTTTCGAAGTTTTCATCAATAACTTTCCGAAGATCCAGCCATATCTTTTTTATTCCCGAATCTAAACTATGTATTTCTTTTCGTAATTCAATAGCTAAACCATGTATTTCGAACAAATGTAATTCGGTAGTAGCTCTACTATGTATTTTTATAATATCTAAACTATGTATTTTTGCACCTTTGTCTAAACTATGTATTTGTAAACTATGTATTTATGAACAATGTAACCGAACTATGTATTTATGATTTGTTCAAACCGGCGACCGTGTTGAAGACATATGATATACCTTGGATCCTCTTCATTTCGACGAGCGTGAATGGAACATTCCCAACCACATCTTGAGGATGTTGTTTTGCCCCAAGATACAAGAGAGACCTCCGGTAGGCCAAAGAAGAGGCGGATAAGCCTTTAAGTGAATTGTTGTTTGGAAAGGGCACATGCTTGCGATTGTGGACAACTTGGGCACGACGTACGTTCATGTAGTTTTGAGCCTCCGAGGAAGTGAATTTTCCTTGTGTTCCTATCAATTTAACTTTTTACCGAAGATAGATTGGTTATTTAGGTATTTGAACACTTGGTGTCAAAAAAAATTCCATTGACACTTGTTGTAGTACTATATAAATTTTTGCAATGAAATGAATGTCCCATTCAAAATGATCTTAATTGAATTTTTTTCACGATACGTATGGTGTTTTTTTCAATATCAAAAAATAATGCGTAATTGGTAAACTAACATACATATTATATACTCGCAAAAATGATAAAGTTGTTTTTATTTTTGGAATTTTGTTGGATTGGAGGATCGTAGTTGTCTTGGAATGTCAACTTAAAATTATGTATTTATTTGCCCTTTGCTTGGAAAGATGAGCGAATACATGAAGTTGGGGAACCCCCGCCGGAGCATAAAATAAAAAATAATTTCGCAAGGCAGACCCGGATCCAGATAAAATCTTTAAGAAAAAGTTAAAGTTATGCCGGATCCCAAGATACAAGACTTTTTAGTTAAACATAACTAAAAGTCCCTCCTTTTAAGGCAAACTTTTTTTTTTTGGTTGAAAGTCTATTTTATTCCATCCAAAAAAACTTTTACAAGACAAAGTTAAAGTTTCAACCGTACATGGTAAAATTCCTACTCACTAACTTGTATAAGTCAAACTAGAGCAACTATTACATTAAAAAAAAGAATCAACTACACTTAGCTAGGGATAGCAATTCATACGATTGTTGGATGTGAATATGTTGTGCAATCTCTACGCAAAGTCTATCGGAAGAAATGTATTTTGAAATCGAGTATGTTCCTTTCTCTCCAAACAATGCCACTAGCTACCAAAAATGCAAACGTAATGGAGCAAAGGTTCGATTTGTGTCTAGCAATGTGTAGATCCATTTGATTTCATTTTGCCGGCCCCTATTCTTCTAGTGTACCCACCATACCAACAATACGTACCCACGATCCTTTTGTGATGGAGCATTCAAAATAAAGATGGGAAAATGTTTCTTGGTAATGCAATCTGTGTGGCACTTGAATGCCAAATTTCTCAAGTCTATCAACAATTGCTAACTACTTTGTATTGCCAGCAAAGTGTGAATTTGTATCTCGGGATGGACATTTGGTTGCGATAATACTTTTCCATGTAACTTTGGTTTATATGCTTGAAAAAATACATATATATATGCTTAAGGCAAAGTTTGCCCATAAGGCATAAGTATGCCCCCATCGGCATAAGTTTAGTAAATCCTTAACAAGTTTATGCCGATGGGGCATACTTTTAAAGGGCAAACTTTTATACGCCGGACCCGATAACTTTGTGAAGGAATTATCAAAGTTATGCCGGACCCGTATACTTATGCCAAGTCTCGCCCATAAGGCATGAGTATGCTTGTCCTGACAAAATTTGTAATTCCTTAACAAAAGTATGTCGGGTCCGCATAACTTTGGTAATTATAAAGGGGTTTTTCAAGTTGGTCCAAAGTCATTTGAAAACAAGAGGCACGATAAAATCTTCATAGTCCGTGGATCCCGATGAAATATCCATATCAAATACGCAAGATGTGTTTATTAACCTAAAACATATCTACAACATACATATTTTGTGAACTGGGAATTAAAACATACATATTTTTAATAACCCAGTGAATAAATGTATTTGTGGATTCATGGTGTCGCATTTTCCGTATTTTTTCAAAAACTTCGATTTATTTGACAATATATGGAACTAAGTACTTCAAACATATGGAACATAAAACCCACGAGATTACTTTGGTTAAATGATAATTATCCAACATAAGTCAAAATACATCTAAAAAACATCGGTTTGCTGTAATGAAAAAAAGGACAAAAAACATGGAATGCACGAATAGTATTTATCAAACATCAATTGCATCTACGAATAATCGATTGGTGGCTTGATCGGTCTTGGTGGAACTTCATTATCACTCTCTGCATTGTCAGCAACCTTGCCTTAAGCGTAGTCCCATAAGAGTGCACCGTATCTCATACGCTGCATGTGTGCATCAATGACATCTGGAATCCTTTCACCCGATGTCAAATACTCAAGATACGCTGACAAAACACCACAAATCCTAAAAAAAAAAAAAAAAAAAAAACTTTTATTAGAAAATATATGTTTCAAGTTCTAAACAAGGTATCTCAAGTTCAAATAACTCATGTATTTTATAAGAATAATAAATTGATATGATATATCATGTATTTGATACTCTATGATATTTTAAAAAATGTATGTCTATAACTTACGTGCTACCGGCGGCTTGTGCGGCAGTTATCAACATAGACAACTTCAAGGATATCGATCAACCCTTATCCGCATATGTTTGGGTCTTTCACCAAATCTATGCTTTTTTGATTTACATAGAATCGTACCGGATGTAGGAAATGTGGCAGCAAGTAGCAAGCTTTTTTATTTCATTCTAACAAACCGCGTTGTGCTAATACGAGTTGTAAACATACGACGCTGTACATTTTTTTTTTTTTAAAAAAAGAAGAAGAATTCAAAATAATGAATGAAAACTAATGATAAAATATTTAATTCATCATTAAAATACTGTCCTTGAATGAAAGGAGTACCAATAACCAATGATTTTCTTCTTGTATATTCACCGGTATTAGCACGTTGTCAACGGTATGCCACGGGACATTGGAAATAAGCCTCAATACTCAATCAATACTTGCTCTTCGCTTACATTTGTCTCGTGTTTCAACATTGCGATATGCATGGTGGACCACATCAATTACGTATATACATAAATGTGAGGAATTACAAATACATGATACATAGTTTTATATGTTGATAACAAAAAAATGGTTAGTGAAATACATGACACAGCTCTACGTATGTTTCATATACAAAACTAATTCAAACAATACAAAAATACATACGAATGCTATCCCTCTATTAATGAAATGTTCGGATCAATAAATACATGCAACTATACTTACGGATGCGGTCAAAAAATACATGAATCATTAACCGAATTTGAGCAACATGTACAATATAATTTTATTCACAAAAATATATATATAATAAATGAAAAAATACCTGCTTGTTCATCGTTAATTGTTGTTCTCCGACATCCGTCTCTACAACATTTTTCCTTTGCTACTATAAGCAACATCGGATGTTTTTCTCCTCTTTGTGGCGGTATCAAAATCATTTTTTTTTCCAAATTAACAACATGAAGGATTTCGATTCTCGGAAGGATCATGGATTTTCTTAGATCTCCTTTCAAGAACAAGTTTCTCACTACCGCATCAACATCATGTTGTTCGAGAAATACCCAAATCAAACGAAGGGGAATCTAAATTTTGAAGAGTATGTGGGATACCTCTTGTAACCCTACCGACGTGCTTTCATCCGCCATTAATTGATGATTTTCACTACTCAAAATGGGAAACCCTAAGCATTGAAAGTTATAATTTTTTGAAAAGCAGTCAAGAATATAGAATTAAGTTGACTAAAATACACAAAAATGAAAAACTTACACAAATACACGATACAATGCCACGAATCTCGGCACAAGAATGTAGTGGAATCGTGCTTGATGGTAATGGATAGATTCGATGAGAAAAAAAAGGCTAAAATTAATGGAAAGGGAGAGAGAAACTAAAGTATATTACGTGCGTTTCAAAAATGGGAAGATGAGATAGCGTTTCCTTTATTTACGGTGTATTTGTGAAATAAGTGGAGTTCTTGTTGTATCTATAATGGACAATTTAGAAAATTAATTAGCTATTATTATTAATTTTAATAAAAGGTAGTTATTAACATTAAATAGGTAGTAAAAGTAGCTATAACAAGTAAATTTTCCAAATAATTAACAGGAACATGGTGCTGACCGGGCTTAAGACTTTGAACGTCTTTTATACATTTTTTTGCGCGGATTTCCCTTCTTTTTGGGGTGGCCTTTAATTTTTGGCCCTCAAATTGCTAGTCTTTAATTTTTCTTTTTTACTTAAAAATGTGACCGAAAATATCTCGAGGTTCTGAGTTCCAACTCCCACTCAGTCAAAAAAAAAAAAAAAAATCACAAGGCAACGCTTTTGCAAAAAGTCTACTTTATGCGGCAGACTTTGTTTTATAAGACAGACTTTTAGTTGTGTCTTAAAGCAAAGTTTACCGTCTCCGGCATAGGTTCAAAGTAACTTCGCCCGAATAGGCATAGGTCATTGCGAAATTATTATTATTATTATTCTCGACTCTACTGAGTTTCGAACCCAGAATCTCGGAGTATTTTCGGCCACCTTTTCAAGCGAAGGGAAACAATTAAAGACCAGCTAATTGAGGGGCAAAATTAAAGACCAGTCAGTATGAAGGACAATCGTGCAAATTGCCCTCTTTTAAGTACGCAGAATTGGTGATTCGAAGGACCAAACTTTTTGAGAAAAATACTTATTAGTACGATTATTGATCCAAGGAAACAAATGGGCTAAACAATTAGTCAACGTAGCAGGGCCTGGTTTTTAATTACATAAAGCCCACTTACTAAGTTACTTATTGAAGTAATTGCACGGTTTTCCTTCAAATGGACTGGTCTTTAATTTTTTGTCCTTCGAAATCAAACTTATGGCTAGTGGGCATAAGTTTTTTAGGGCGCTGGCATAATTTTTGGATATTATGAGGTGTAACTTATGCCCTCTAGGCATAAGTTTGATTTTGAAGGGCAAAATTAAAGACCAGCCAATTTGAGGGGTAAAAATTAAAGACCGGCACAAAATAGGGACAGAGTTCAAACAACCCATAGTTATTTGGAGCATACGTAACATATGGTTATACTATCAAACTAAAGAATATGAAGATTAACTGCATGCAGATGTATATTAGCAAAATAGTTGGTTGAGAGCATATACCTACCTATTTTCATAGAATATTCAAACTGCAGAATAAGGCTAGGTATGCAACAGTGGGCTTTTTTTCCCTTGAGATATTTAATAAGGCTATGTTCAATAGAATAACTCATTAATTTATGAGAAAATAACCTAATAATACTATTTAAGACAATATATTACAGAATATAAGGATACTTTTCCTTATTTACAAAAAAAAAATAACTTAATTACAAAACATACACGTACCGAAATAAAATAAAAGCCCACCCTACCTTCCTCTTTTCTCTATTCTCTGTTTCATCCGAAACAGAGCATCCGCCCCACGCTTGCCATCGCCTTCTCTCCGTTCTACTCAACCATTGCTTCAGATCTGCTATGTTGATGGATTCATGGCTATTTTGGGGTGTTTCACGATGGTTACAGGATAGAGATGTGGTGCGGAAACTGAGAAAAATGGGGCATTCTAATGTGATAAACGGTGGCGATGGCGTTCGTTGGCGAAATTCTTTTGCCGTAGAACTTCCGCCGGCCCCAACCCATGATTCTAACTGTGTTTCAAGATTTATTTATGAAACCCTGCTAAGTAAATTTGGATGCAAATCGTCACTGCAAATGACATGAGAATTGCAAATCATCACTGCTAGCCACAAGTTTCGCCTCTGAAATCTCCATTAACAACTTTGCAAGAAAATAAAAAGTGCAAGCACATTACGTATCTTCAAAAATAGATACTAGTAAAAGTAAACTCCTACAATGAAATTTTGTATTAAATTTGTATTAATATTTTATGAAAGCTGTTGCAATGCTATTGTAGTTGTATTAAATTTCATCCGATATTCCAAGCGAGATTCAAATTGTATGAAAGTTGTATACAATGTTGTTCTAGTTATATTAAACTTACAAATACCAAATATGAACTTTATCCAAATTTTATACAATTACATTATTTAATACCTTTTTATACAATTTTCATATACAAAAAATGTGAGACTTCTAAGCCTCGAGCGAGATATACATATTTCATACACAAAATATTGAGCCAAATTTGTAAGCCTTGAGCGAGATATACATATTTCATACACAAAATATTGAGCGAAATTTTTAAGTTTTGAGCGAAAATTTTCATATATATTTTGTAAGAAATCTATTGATATGTTTTGTAAATTGAAAAGTAATGTCATATTTTGTGAATATACCCTATTCTTTTGTATATATACGTCATTCCCCCTTAATTTATAGTAGTTGAGCAGCGGGGAAAGAATCTTTCAATTATGCAAGTAAGTCAAGCAAGACAAATTGCCAATCAATTTATCGATCTTATTACAAATAAAATAACACGCACACAAGCTTGATCGAATTGAACTTCTCAGGCCACAAGCGACGAATAGGTAAATTCTCGAGGGATAGTTCCAATAATATACGATCTAACATAAAATACTACATCCACGTAGTCATATTTTTTATTTACATCCGCATAGCCTTTTTTTTTTTTGCAACAGTGTTTATACACACGATATACAACATTATACACTTACCGTAGACAATGTATCAAACTTGTGTAAAAAATGTATAATAATGTATAAAAGGGCCATTTGGGGTAATAGAAATATGGGCCATTTCAGATAAATTTTTTCTCCAAATAGACATAAAGAAGCAATTGTATTTATTGGGACAATTTGCGCGATTGCCCTTCATTAGGGGTGGTCTTTAGTTTTTGTCCCTCAAAGGCTCAAATTGCCGGTCTTTAATTTTTATCCTTAGCCTAAAATACCCTGAGGTTCTAGGTTCAAACCCCAGCTTAGTCATAAAAAAAAAAAAAAAAAAAATTCGCAAGGCATGACTTTGCAAATAGTTCTGCCTTATGCGACAGACTTTGCCTTAAGGCATAACTACAAGTCTTCCGGAGAGGGCAAAGCTTTGCCTTATAAGGCAAACTTTTTTTTTTTTTTTAAATTTAAAGGCACCTTCAGGGTGGGGGGTTAGGTTGGACCCCTACCTTGTATATTAATAACCAAAAGGAGAATACATGCGCTCGAGGTATGAAGTGCCTAACCTCATATACAGTTTGTAAAGTAAAGGACATTCCCTTTGCTTCAATTCTTGCTAACCAAGGCTTAGTGTTAAAAAATTTACAAAAATTAGGACCAAAGGTCACTAAACAGAGGATGAGAGTATGACTCTCTTGATCGTAGTTAAGCTTCCAAAAGTATAAGATTAGACTATACATGAGGAACCACATCAGAGTATTTAATGTCCTTGATCTTTTTGTTCCTAATCCTAAATTAGGAAATCTCCATTTATCCATATTAACAAGCCCTTTCACTTGTCTTGGCAGTTCTTCAAAGTTGGTGTAGACTTTGTTCGTGTAAGTAGTATGATTCATAGCTGCGAGCAAATCTGCCACCTTGTTGGCCTCACGAAAACTTGATGTTGGATAGACCAAGAAGTACCCTCCAGGGATCTTCTGATATCTCGAATGATTTTATCAACCTGCCAAGGGATTTTAAATACATCCTTGATCCATGACATGAGAAGAATAGAGTCGGTTTCTAGCTCCAGATTAAAATAAGGCAAACTTTTAGTTATGCCTTAAGGAAAAGTTCTACCTCATGGGACAAACTTTGCCTTAAGGTATAACTAAAAGTTTGCCCCATAAGGCAGAGCTTTTCCTTATGGCATAACTAAAAGTTTGCCTTATAAGGCAAAGTCTATGCCTTAAGGAAAAGTTATGCCTTATGGGGCAGACTTTGCCTTACAGCAAACTTTTAGTTATGCCTTATGGGGTAGACTTTTAGTTGTGCCGTAAGGCAAAGTCTGCCCCATAAGGCATAACTTTTTGCAAAGCCTTGCTTTGCGAATTTTTTTTTTGACTGAGCGAGGGTTCGAACCCAGAACCTCAGGGTATTTTCGGCCACCTTTTCAAGCGAAGGGAAAAATTTAAAAACCACCAATTTGAGGGGCAAAATTTAAAGACCATCCCCAAAAGAAGTACAATCCGCGCAAAAAAAATGTATTTGTTGTTGAGTCTAGCATTTGGAACTCTCAAGTTGGTGGCCCAGCCCAAAAAGTTGTTTTGGAATTTGCAGGAATGCCCTTAGTTTGGGGTGGTCTTTAACTTTTGCCTTTCGCTAAAAATCTCTTGGTTTCGGGTTCGAACCATCGCTTAGTCAAAATTTTTTAAAAAATTCGCAAGGTAGAGTTTGGATCACAAGGCAGAGTTTGCCTTGCGAATCCAAACACCTGCCTTGCAAAAAATCCGTCTTTTTTTTTACTGAGCTGGGTTTCGAACCCAGAACCTCGGGGTATTACGCGAAGCCCAAAAATTAAAGACCACCGATTTGAAGGACAAAATTAAAGACCACCCCAAATGAAGGGCAATCCGCGCAAAAAAATGGTTGTTAAGCCAGCAAAGAACAGGCAGGAAAGTGCGTTCTTTCTGTCTGCGCACCCGAAGGGTAGCGAGGGCCGAGGGTTCCCATGTCATAAAAAAAAAAAAAAAAAGGCTGGAACCATGCCTGGGAGAGCGAACAAATTGTATACAGATTTGACGGTAGTTAAAATGTATCAAGATCTATATATTTATCTTAATACATCAAAAATGCCTCAACTGAACAAATTCCTCCCTAACAAATTAATAAAGAAAGAACAGATTGGAGTTCTTTTATCATTTATTCAAAATCGAAGAGGCAAATTTTCATAGTTTAATTAATTTTAAAAAAATTCAAGAAAAGTAGAAAGGTTTCCACTTAACGTCTTCAACCAGTTTAAGCCCAAGACCTGCTTGAATAAATGAATGGACACACAGTTTGCTAATTAGCTTGAACAAAATCGGGGATCAGAATTCATAAAAAGATAAAATCAGATAAAGACAACTTGAGGAAAAATTGATCTTGAGTTCCCATGGATAACACTATAACACAGAATTGCAACCTACAGTCTTTTCCCTCTTTTCCTAAGTTATTGGTAGAACTAGGACATAATGGCATTAAAGCTAAGATGTTTGGCTCACATTCTGTATATGTATCAAAAAATTCACTAAATAAGTACAAAGATATAATTACAAATGAATAGTGTTAGAATTCTGTACTCGAACCTAAAATGTTCAGTTCCTGAATCCGTCTTCCGATGGGGTAGGATATAAGATTCGTAATTGTCGTAAAGACGAGATATGTAGAAGACTCGTTCAACAAAGAAGAGAATTTGAAAATAATACAATTACAAGGCATTCTACTTAAAGGTGGAAATCATCTAAAAATTGCGGATGACAATTACTGCAATCAAATGAATAGCCACGTCTAAGAAGAAAACATTAGGTGATTTTTTCTCATGTGTTCTAGACTTGGTGGGTGGGAGTTCACAGTCTGCATTGTTAGTGGGAGGTGGCGGTGTAAAATTAGATGGAATTAATCGAGTCGTCTGTATAAAACCACGTGGCGGTTATAAAAAAATAATAAAATAATAATACTGCAATCAAATACTAGTAATAATTCCAGGTGACCAATGATTAATCCAATATTACTTCACTTTGGATCAACGAATAGCCACATCCAAGAAGAAAATATTAAAAAATCCTAAAATTGAACAGGAAACCAAACAGATTCAACAGAAGAAAAAGCAAAATTAATCAATTTCTCATGAAATTAAGCATTAAAATTAGCAGTATGAAACACGGATGCGAAACAGAGCAAATGAACATTACACACCATTAGGGCCCGTTTGGTCATGAAAATTTAGAAATTTGAAAAAAATAGTTTTTGTTTTCAAAGTGAAAAGTGGTACTATTTGAAAATTGGAGTTGTTTTTGAACTTTTGTGTGATTTGGATTTTGGAGTGAAAAAAAATGAAAACAACTTTTTGGTGTTTTTTTCAAATTCCGGAAAATTGCGGAATTCAACTTAAAGTTGAACTCCGGAATATTTGGAATTTTTGGCCAAACATGATTTCCAAAATTTAACTCCGGAAAAAAGTAAAAAATATTCATGGCCAAATTGCCACTAGGTATAGTGAACAGGAATTAATGTGCTTACATTGCTTCTTCTCAGCTCAGCAGAAGTTGCTAAACCAAAAGCAATTAGATTCCACTCTTGTTACAACGCCCTTCGGGATACTCAACACTGTACTAATCGACCTTTTTAGTTGGATTTGGCAGCTTCAGGTCCCTCCAAAAATAAGGCACTTTTTATGGCTTCTTAACCATGCAAGGTTACCTTCATGGCTTCATTACCTTAGCATTGTGCCCCACAACTTCTGCAAAATTTGCAATTCTTCGAAGGAGGAAATCTTATCTCATCTCTTTTTCAGTTGTCCTCGAGTGCTTGCTCTTTGGGAATCTCTTAATCCTCGGTACAAAATAAGCTCCATCCTCCAGGCAGTTGATTCTTCACCAACTTGGTTACAACAAATCATATCTCTTGAAACATGGAAATGCTTTAATTCCTTTTACCTCGTGGTCTATATGGACTGCTCGTAATAGGACTGTCTTTGACGCTACATATACTACTCTTTTGGATTACTCCTTTATAATCAATCAAGCTCAAGAATTCTGGTTCTTAACAGGTATGAGCAGCCCAAAGCATCCAAAAATTCCCTTATAAGTTAAATGGAATCCACCTCCACCGACTTATATCATGCTTAACACTGATGGCACGATTGATCCTTCACTCCCTTTCAGTGGCCTTGGAGGAGTGTTTCGAAATCATGAGGGTAAATGGATTTTGGGTTTCTCAGGTTCTGTTTATCCCACCTCAGTTTTCAACACTGAAACTCACGCCCTCCTACATGGGCTTCGGCTAGCTCTAACCTATAACCTTCAACCCCTCCAAATCAATATCGACGCCAAGGAAGTAGTGCAGCTTTTAAATAACTCTAACTCACAAACTTGCTCGTCCATTGTTGATGAATGCAGGTACTTGATCAAGATTCTGCATAGCCCGCTACTGGGGCATGTTTACCGGGAGCAGAATGTAGTAGCTGATATAGATTAGCAAGTATGGCAAGTGATCGTACTGAAGTGCCTTCAATGGAACTGTTTTGGTCTTTTGGAATGCACCACCTGCTTTTGTAAATATTTTGAATCAAGATCTCTCGGCGATTCGTCTGTACGCATGGTGCAAGCATCATCACGGCTGAATGCACAAATGACTTTCAATGTAGCTAGTACTAGTAGTTTAGCTAAAGACATTTTGGTTAATGTTTCTACGGTTTGTATTATTGTGGATACACCACAACATGCTCCTATGTAACCTTCTGGTTTTTGTTATAATATATATGTCGTACTTACCAATTTTTTTTTTTTTTTTTTACTATTGACAACTTATAAGCCATCGGTACTGAAATTGATCAGAAAAATCAAGATTTCTTCTTCTCTTCTCTCTATGCATTTCTCTATCTACATATAATAAATAGCCTTTGAGTAATTAAAACAATTAATTACCAAAAATGACGTCCCAACAGCTAACCAGAAAACTGAGCTACTACTCTTCACTACTCAATACCAACCACACCACTCTATTCATTTCGTTTCTTAATTTTTGATGTTTTTTGTATATTGTGGGCACCGTTAATGACCAGCTTATTTATTAACTCATTTCATTTTTATCCATCTGAAATCCAATCTAACCTGTCCATGTGACACGTTTTAAGAATGTGTACTGTGTTTGGTATGGTGGAAAATATTCTCAATTTTCTCATGTTTGGTTGGTCAAAGCTTTTTGAGAAATGACTTTTTTGGTGGAAATAAGAAAAATAAATTCCATAAGCGACATTTTATGCTAATTGTCTCCCTCACCCCTGCCCCTCCCCCACCTCTCATCCCCTTGGCCACTCCACTCAGCTCACCTCATTCTCATAATGTTTGCCTAAATCATATATAAATGTTCTTTAACAATATTTGTAATGAATCTACCAAATACTAAAAAAGTTAAACGTACTTAAATAACAGGAATGAAGCTTTTCTATTCCCAAATCATGTCATTGCTTTACCTCTTTGCATTTTGATGTTTCTAGTGATTCCTCAAGTACATATCACATAACTAACCATTTCTATGACTTCATTAAAGTGGGTCATGTATCTGATGGTACTTTTATCACAACTATTAATCCTAGACATCAAATTGCAAACAAGTTGAGCTCATTGACCGTATCACTCTATTTCATATCTTCTGTGTTATATATATATATATATATATAACATGACTGAAAGACTACTAAAAAAGCACTGGACTACGTAGTCAGCCTACATAGATTTTATTTTCCATTATGCCCCATCTTCGCTAAGTCTTCATGGATTCCAAGAGATAGCTAGTCTTTCAAAAAAAACTTCCTTCCAACTGATCATCCCACCATTCATATAGTAAAATTCACCCCACTCATTTAGTTTAAACCAAATCAAATAACCGACGAGGACCTTGTCAGGTTGTTTGCTCCTTAGTTAAAAAAAGAAAGATGGAAAAAAGAATAGTCCCCGTTCTTAATCTCCAAACTAACAGATATTGGCAGACAAAAGTTCACATTGTGTAACATAGTACAAAAATTTATGCAGCAGGAAGGAATCAAGACATTTGGAACCCTACAACAAGCTTTCTCCAATAAGACTCCTACAGCAATAAATCAAATGCAACTAAGCAATAGAAAGTTGTATTATACATAAACTTTAAAATCACAGCTATTTTAACAAGATAAACGTCGTAACAACCTTGATCACCCTCATTTGTAGGAGGCCATGCCGACACCGGATTCGCCACCATATGGCACTGGGCCCCGGGACTTGGAGTAGGACACATAGTAGAACTGGGAGATTATGCTGGTGAAGAAAATGAAAGCTGCTCCAGCTGCAAAAACTCCCTTTCTCAAAGTCTCACACGATAGAGGCTTATCGCTAATCAAGAATGATGATCGATACTTGGTGTGATAAGCATTTCTAACCGAACCGGCCAACAAGCAGGCCTCAGCTATTAAAAATGTAACCCTGAAACACGGAGCATGCTTTTATATAAGGGGAAGTTTCACATTTAACCGCTCGGCAAAAAATATTGACATCAGCTAGCCAATATACATATATTATACACTAATTATACATATAATATATCTATCGGCTATTTTTTTTTTTTTTTTTTTGGTGGGTGTCTATTTAAGTTAATTTCCCTTTATACAGTGTCCTTGCTTTTACAATAAGACCTAATTTATCATTGGAAGAGAAACCGGAAAACTAGAACTTTTCCTTGTTATACTACTTACCAGCATATGATAAATAAGAGAACGGCACAAGCCCTTGAACCTCCAGGGCTCAAAGCCTTCCCACAACAGAAGCAACGGCTCGCCACCATTACAATTATTTGACTAACCATGAGAAACAAGAAGGCACCAACACCAAAGCCGGTTGATATGTCGGAGTCATAGACGCAGTAGCTATAGCTCTGTTCACTATCTACTCTTATTTTCGCCTATAAATGAAGGGACATATTCAATCAGACAAAATGCTAATTAGCTTGAACAAAATCTGAAGAGGTTAGAATTCTTAAAAGCGTATTTCAATTGGAAAACAACTTGAGGAAAAATAGGTCTTCAATTCCCATGAACAACACTATAACACAGAATTGCAACCTAATTGCAGTCTTTTCCCCCTATTCCCAAGTTATTGATAGAACTAGGACACTACAACATTAAAGCTGAGATCTTCACATGGTAGGTTATATTTAGTAACCATTTAATTCAAAATCACACCTGACATGTTTAGGACCACAAGATTCAAACGACATTTTGGTACATTCCACAAATTCTTAGTTTAAAAAGTTCTCTTGAGTTCTTTAAACTCTGTCTCTAGTCAAACTAAGACACTAAGAAGCACGAGCTCCTGTGGAGCAAAATGAGTACTGGCTGAAGAAAAAAAATAAGGTCAACGTTCAGAAGAACAACAAGGCATTCTTGCCATAGTTGGAAACCATCTAAAAATTACAGATCGCTATTACTGCAACCAAATACTATTAACAAATTTAATCCAAAATTTACTTTAATTTTGATTCAAGAATAGCCACATCCAAGAAGAAAATATTCAAAGATCCTAAAATTAGACAGCTAACCAACATCCTAGAACTTCAAAAATCAAAACTTTAGCAAGCAATTTACACCTCTTTCAGAAACCAAACTGTATAGAAACCGAACAGATCCAACATCAGAAAATAGCAAAAATTAATCAAATTTTCATGAAATTGAGAGTTTAAAACTAGCAGTTATGAAACAGAGTAATTAAAGTGCTTACAGTGCTTCTTCTTCGCTCAGCAGCAACAGCTAAACCAAAAGCAATTAGATCCAATACGAAAATAGTTATCATTAACAACTTCGAAGCCATTGGTACTAAAATTGATCAGAAAAATCAAGATTTCTTCTTCACTCTTCTCTGTGTATTTCTTTCTCTAGATATACAATACTAAAGAGTCTTTGAGTACTGAAGAAGCACTAGCAACTGGCAAAAATAATAAAATACTGTTTAGTAGTACCAAATATAATGACGTCCCAACAGCTAACCAAAAACTGAGCTACTACTCTTCACTAAGCACCAACCACACCGCACTGTTTTTTCGTTGAATTTTCATGTTTGTTTTTTTATATTGTCGGTGGCGACAATTATGGTAAACACAAGTTTCAGATCTAAACAAGGCGTGTCTTGTTCTATAGCACGTCACCGAGAAAAGGCCATAAATAGTCCCTTATGTATGCGAGTAGTCTAAAATAATCCCTTAACTATATACTTATCGGTTTTAGTTTTTTAACTATCCAAAAATTTATCAAATTTGATCTCCATCTATTTTTTTATACAAACTACGTACAAACTCATAAATCTTCGTGAGATTAATCGTTAAATCATTCTTCAGACCTATATTTCTCTCTCCCTGCTTCTTTTTCTTCAATCATTCTTTAACCTCAACTTTTTCCTCAAGCTTCTCGCTCTCCGACGGATGCTTCCAACCCAATTTTTTGTTAAAAAGAAAAAAAATTAAAAAAAACCGACCGTCTCACGTAATTTTTTTTTTTTTGAAAATTAAAGAATGAAAATGTAGGAACTTGGAATCGAACCCGAGTATGTTCTTTGGCATTAAAGGATTTTACCACTAGACCACTGATATTTTTTATTCATATACTTACATTGATTTAATTTGTACTGTTTTTTCGCTCTAAAAATCGACAGAGTCCGTCTCCGTCGGTTTATTTTATATTTTTTCGCGCATTTTTGTGCAAAAAATAACCGACGCAGTCCGTCGGTTTTTTAAAAAAAAAAGATTTAAAAAAATTATTGAAAAAACAGACGGAATCCGTTGGTCTTTCCGTCAGTTTTTTTCATCGATTTTTTTCCGTCGGTTTTTATCAGTTTTTTAGTAGTGTTTGAGAAAAATGGTTAGAGAAATTTTGTGCCTGAGTTTGTCTTTTCAAATTTTAGAGACTCGAGAGCGACACCAGTGCCAGAATGCTCTTTTTTTTCCTTTTTTTTTTTTTTTTTAGCAAGTGGAACTTGAGGAAAAAGAAGCAGGGAGAGAGAAATATAGGTCTAAGAAATGGTTTAACAATTAATCTCACGAAGGTTTATGAGTTTGTACGCTGTTTGTATACAAAAATAGACGGAGACCAAATTTGATAAGTTTTTGGATAGTTGAAGGACTAAAACCGGTAAGTGTATAGTTAAGGGATCATTTTAGACCTACTCCCATAGATAAGGGACTATTTATGGCCTTTTCTCGCACGTCACCATGACGATAAAATATTACTCCCTCTGGATAAAAAAAAGAGTCAACTTAGCCTTTTTTTCTTAAATAAAAAAAAGAGTTCACTTAGCAAATTAAAAAAAAATTAACGTTATTTTTTCATATTTGCCCCTATTAAGTGTTATATGATCAAATCCCAATGCCTATTTAATTAGCAGTAGTTTAGTCAAATTACCTATTTTTATTTAGGAGTTAGTATTTTATTAAGGGGTGTGAAAATTATTAAGTGAACTCTTTTTTTATCCGGAGGGAGTAATGATCACTTTCCTTTTTAGTCTACGGAACAAAATATTATGGCAATTATTTGCTGTCGAAATAGCGTTTCTATCCTTACAAAGTACTCCCTCTGTCCCATATTGTTTGACCACATTATTAAAAATATATGTTCCAAATTACTTATTTATTTACAAAATCAAGATAAACTTAATTAAATCTTTCTCATCTTATCCTTAGTATTAAATGTTCTTAAAAATAATTAATATTGATTAGAATGTATTTATTGGAGAGAGATAGGGGTAAGGTAGTAAAATACATCTTTTATTTATGATTTCTTAAGGTCGGTACAAAAGGGAAAGTCATCAAGTAATATGGGATGGAGGGAGTAGGGATAAGGCTATGTACATATCACCTTTACTGGACTCCAAATGTGGGATTATACTGGATTGTTATCGTCTCAATTTAGCTGTTACATTTTGAATTTCAAGAGACAAACTGATTGTTTTTATCGCAATTTTTTCACGTTATTTAAAAATATTTTTGAATTGTCAATTATTATAACTTATGATATCTTTTACATAATTTTTTAATATATAATTTTATTCCAAAAAAATTTCAAATATTATATCTTAATTGATGGTCAAAATTAAAAAGTTTGACTCTCGATATTTAAAAGGTACCAAATAAATTGGGATAAGAAGAGTATATTTTATATTCAGAATAACTAATTTCAAAATTTCGGTAATTTATAACCGCATAACTTTTATAATTTATTTTTATTACAAGTTAATCATAATAAGAGTATATGAATTAAAAAGGATGGAGCTTTTTGTTTGACAAATGAAAAGTTGCGTGGAAATTTAAGAAAGAAAGAGACTCTTGACCAGTTTTGGGTTATTTTTCTTTTTCCTTTCCATTTTGAAGAAAAGGCCACTGGCAAGAACACACTAATAAAATGTATATACTACGTGTAGGCATAAAACCCGTGTGATACACACAAAGTTTTACTTTTTTCAACTCTCACGTACAATAGAAAAAGAGAATCAAACACGTAATTACAACTCAAATTATAACTTTTTGTTCACCGAATGTATATTTGAAAAAAGAACGTAGAGTTAACAGGAAAAAGCTTATCTGGACCTGGTCTTTATAAAATGAATATTAATTAACCATAATTAGGTGTAAAAAAGTATACAAAGACACATATCGTGATAGTACCATTTTTCTGATAATATGAATACTGTATGCGAATAGATATTTACTGAGTTAAAATAGACAGTTTATTATTGAAGGAATATGTCTTGAATTTTTAATTCGGCAAATATTAGGGTATAGGTCAAAAGTCGGATCCGCGACTTAAGTAGCACAAAAAATAAAAAGTTGTACCAAACTAGTGCAAAAAAAAAAAAATCCATTAGTAGTATTCACGCACGAAATGGAGAACCATAAACGGTCCCCCCATCTTCCCCACCACAGATCCGTTCCTCCCCACCGCCATTAAACGCGATTTTGTGATGCCCCTAACCCTTAAAACACTAATTTCGTGTTATTTTTCATTCTAAAACTCAATATTCTTGGTATATTGAAGTGTAGGAGCTTTTTAAGGTTGGATTTGAATAGAATGCGGCGTATAACACATTTCAAAAACTCAAAAAAAAGCTTGAATCTAGGTATTTCTACGAATTTTCTATTACATTGTTAAATATATTATTACCCTAAGCATGGTCATTGTATAAGCGTGGTGGATTACTCATTTTGCTCCTTTTTTTTTTTTGCGTTTTTTGGGACTGCCCATTTTTTGGGGCCCATTTTTTTTTTTTTTTTTTTTTTTTTAATTTGTTTATCTATTGTTAATTAGTTAATTATTTATTGCTTGTTTATTTAGTATTTGTTAATTATTGGATTAGCGACTTAAGTATTTATTAATTGTTAGACTAGCTATTTCAATTGTTAGAGTGGCTAATTATTTATTTTGTTTTTGTTAAGCCAATTGTTTATTTGTTAATAATTTCTTAATTGTTTCATTAGTTAATTAATTGTTTATTTGTTAAATATACGATAATAATTTATTAATTTTTTGATTAGTTACTTAATTGTTTATTTATTAAATATATTGATAATAACTTGTTAATTATTTGATTTGTTAGTTATTTGTTTATGAGAAAAGACATCATTTGACCCTTGAACTTGCACGAAAATCCGCGCTTCGGTTTACTAAACTTAACTTGTATTTATTTACCCCCTTAACAACTTTCATCCCAATTATTTACCACCCTGAGAAAATAATACCACTCTCACATAGGAGGTGTATTACACTCGCCCACGTCATTGCCACATCGTTGCCGCGTCGTTGCCACGTCATTGCCCGCGTCGAAAATGACCTTACCCTTCATTTTTTGTTTTTCTTTTATTCTTTTTTTCTCTTCTTCTTCTTTCTCTCTCTCTTTCTTCTTCTTTCTCCTCAACCCCGCCCCCACCCCCCCTCCCCCGCTGCCTCCACACCTCCACTACCGCCGCCGCCGCCGCACCGCCGCCGCCGCCAACCAAAATAACCAATACTAAAAAATTACCAACCCTTCATTTTTTATTTTTCTCTTCCTTCTTCTTCTCCTCATCCTACCATAAACACCCATAAGAACAACATCCACCACCACCACCCACCCCACCAATTTCATCCCATTCCTTTTCAAATTCATCCAAATTGTTTATTTTGGTTGTTATTGTTGGCAATTATTATTATTATTAGCAACCTCATTTTTTCCATAATCATTATTCTATAACCACCACCATCTTTTCACAACCCCCCACCCCACCCCAGCCCCCGCCCCCCACCGCCCCCACCTCTCACCCACCAGCCCCCTGCCTCTTCTTCGCCCCACGCCCCGCCCCCACCACCCCACCCTACGGCCTCCCCCACCACGCCACGCCCCTCCCCCACCATTTCGTCTTATAACCCCCTCCACGCCCCCCCGCCCCAACGCCCCTCCTCCTTCTTCTTCTTCACAAATTCCTCTTTCTCTCTATATTCTCATCATTCTTTTCTTACCATTTTCACCATTTTTGGTTTCTTGATTTTGATTTTTGTTTTCTTTCAAAAATAAAGTTATGGAATAATGATTATGAAAAAAATGGGGTTGCTAATAATAATAATAGCCAACTTGGACGATTTTGAGAAGGAATGGGATGAAATTTGGTGGGGTGATGGTGGTGGTGGTGGTTAGTGTGGGGTTAAAGATGTTGGTGTTGTTCTTATGGGTGGTTATGGTAGGATGAGGAGAAAAGAAGAAGAAAGAGAAAAATAAAAAATGAAGGGTGAAGAAGATGGTGGTGGGGGCGGGGGTTGTGGGGTGAAGAAGAGGGGGCGGGGCTGTGGTGTGGGGTGGGGTGGGGTGGAGAGAAAAAATAATTAATTATTTTTTAATTATATATTATTTTTATTTTATTTTTTAATTATATAATAATAATAATATATATATATATATATATCAGCGGGCCCACCTTTTTATATTTTTCACTCTCTTAATTTTTTTTTTACTTTTTTTTTTTGCCACGTCAGCTCTCAGGGTGGTAAATAATTGGGATGAAAGTTGTTAAGGGGGGTAAATAAATACAAGTTAAGTTTAGTTGCTAAATTGAGTTTTCGTGCCAAGTTCAAGGGTCAAATGATGTCTTTTCTCTTTGTTTATTTATTAATTATTTATACTAATTGTATCCTAACTAATTGTTAATTATTTAACTCATCTTTATATTTTAGGAATGAAAACCCTTAGTTTAGGATTCATAACCGTAGCTTAGGATTGAAAACCCTTAATATAATTTTCTATAAAAGATTACGTAACTAATATTACTTGTTAATGATTTATTTAAAATACGTAAAACGGATGGGTCACCCACATCTTTAATAAAATTTTCGATAAAAGATTACATAACTAATACTAATACTAATACTACTTGTTAATGATTTATTTAAAATGCGTAAAATAGATGGATCACCACCCTTCGATCAGGGCCCTTCGACCCGAGTTATCGTATCTTCGGCGAGCATAGGTCGCAACATATATGGACATCCGACCACACGGCCGAGTCTCGGTCCCGTGCCGGTTAGGGGACTCGGCATGGGAGATCTTGGTGCTCGCCCCCCACGTCCTCGTGTCTTGGATATACTACGTCGGGGCGGTATCTAGGTGCGTCGAAGTTGGTCGGGTACGGCACGATAGGTCGCTAGTGACCGGCATTGATTGAGAGGTGGCGGCAGGAGGCCAGCACATTTCATCCCCGCCATAGGTGAGGCTACCATTACCCTTCGGGATGTGGAGGTCATTTATGGGCTACGGGTTGATGGACGCCCGTTGTATATTGAGGAGCCTGCGTGCTACGCCTTGCGGGATGAGTTGATTAGGCTCACCGGTTTCGGCCCCACGCTGCGGATGGTCATATTTCGGCCGATCGGCTTTTTGTTGTCGACCTTTACGCTCGCTTGCGCCTCGCGGACATGCGGCATCCGATTGGAGAGGACACGCCTCGGGCGATGTTGATCGACGTGCGCGTCTATACCTACTCTGTTATATTCGGGGCCATCCCTATTCCCGAACACTTCGGGTTCGCATATGAGCTTGAGGTATCTTCGGTATATCGACGATCTCGCCGAGATAGGATGCTATAGTTGGGGCGCTGCTGTGCTGGGCTACATGTATCGAGGATTCTGCCGATGTTCTATGGGCACGAGGGTAGAGGTCCCTGCATTTTGCTCGCTCCTTCAGGTTATATATTTAAGTGCGTGTAATTATACACAAAATATATTTTTTAAAACTACGACCGATAATTTTTTTTTAATTGACTATATCGGATATGGGTGTGGACTAGGTTGAGACCTTTTCGGCCCGTACCACCGACCCTCCCGCCGACTATCTTCTTGTCCCGATGCCATACGCGCGGAGATGGTCGCGAGGCGTACGCCGACGTGTGGAGACGCACCACAGCCTTCTCCCTTTAGGGATCGGCTGACCGCGTGACGGCGCGGAAGGTATGTTCATATTTTGATTCACACGCTAGACCACATAACTACTATTTTAGTCTTATGTTGTTAACTAGTTCAATTCTTTTTACGAGGCTTTTATATGGACGCCGTATGATCATATTTTGGATGAGGCTGCCGGCGTTTTGTAGGGCTGGTCGGCACGTGTGGATGTCGCGGTGTCCATTGATACATATGGATATCGTTGAGTATCACGCGCCCGATCGCGTGTTACGGCGGTTGGGTATGTACGGGAATATGCCGCGGCTACGGTTTGGGAGCATGACCACTATACGAGGGACGAGCGTGCGGGCGTCGATGATGCATGGCGACTCCATATGCGGCGACGGGTCCATAGTTGGGATGTGAGGATGGCGAGCCTAGCGGTGGTCGGACATGACACTCCAATCCATGTGTGTGGAGTGGTACATGCGGATCACTCGCATCGTTGGGCAACCCCTACGGCGTCGTCCGGATGGATTGGGATATGTAGCTCTCGCGAGGAGCGTGCGAGCGGCGGCGGTAAGTTTTATTAGTCTTAAACTTAAACCATCGTCTTATGTACTACTTTACAAATTTATTAAATTGTTAATATTTGCAAACATATGCGGTACGGACCGTTCGGACGATGCGCTATGAGAGCGTCCGTGCGAGTCCCCCCGAGACGGCGGGTATGCGGCACGGATGATTGAGCTTGCCGAGGGCCCCGCGTATGGGGCAGGCACGCGGACTTTGAGCGTCTCCATGAGCGTGTTCCGATGCCCGCTGGGGCGACGGTGGCCGTGGTCGCCGAGGAACCGGCGGCCGTCGCCGAGAGGTGGTAGGGCGGCGAGAGGTGATGAGGCTCCATCGACTACGGATATCCCATCGACTTCTCATTCCGTACTGCCGACTTCACTACGTACACTCATATACGCCAGGACCTTTTTCGAGGTTATGTGCCTGGCCTTCACTTTCACATCCACCGCCGCCGTGATCCACGGGGTGAGCGGCCGATTCGTGATCTACGGGGTGGCTACATTTGCGGTTCGACGACACCATGTTCGAGGACTTCGTGTTTGATATGGCACCATCCGCATCACTCCGCCGCGGGGGCGGCTCGGGAGCCCTCTCACCGGCATCTCGGGAGGCCGTCGACACACGAGTTTGACTTTTACAACAATGTAAGTAATTTATTAATTATTTGTTTATTTCGTGTTTATTTTACAATAAATCAAATCTAAATTATTTATATATTATTTCGAGGTTCATTGTTCTACGCCCGTGGGTCCACGGGAGCGACCCATCCGAGACTACCTCATATTCACCACCCCACCCATCTCGGAGCCTACGGACCCATCTCGGGAGCCTACTCGGGCGCCCGTCGACACACACAGGTTCTATTAAATAAATAACGTTAATGTATTCAATATAAATAATGAATGGTACTAATTATTATATACTTTTCGAGTTCATACTTCGGCGCCGGGGTGGCGACTCCCGACGAGGTAGAGGTCGAGACACCGAGCACCTAACTCGGCCCAGGTTCGAGTGTGCCGGTGGGATCGGATCCCGAAGAAGCACGTTCTAGTTAAGGGATCACGGGTCGGGCGAAGAGATGATGATCATGAGTTGGAGCGCCGGTTATTAGGAGGAAAAAGGGCGATGGAGACGATGACGAGCCGGTGGGGATGGTATGAGCCTTAGGCCTAGGGATAGTCTCGGGCATACTACATGTGGGACCCGTCCTCGATAGTGTATATACATTAGTGTTGTAAAATTTCTCGTAAATAATATATATTTTTTGCATATTTAGTCTTTAAATTTATCATAAATTTTTTGCATATTTTTTCACTTTCACGAACAAATTAAATGCGTGGGTTAAATATGTTTGTTCCACTTTCACGCACGATTTCGGGGTTTGGGCGTAAGTTTTGAACTTTCACGCACGGGGTAATTTGTGCGTGAAAGTGAAAAAACATATTTAACCTTTCACGCACAAATTTCGTGAGAAAGTGCAAACCGTTATATTATTATTATATGTAGTAGCATGTGTTTGTTGTATGAATTGGTAAATAACCGGTTTTCAAATCTTTATAGAACTATTCTCAAAACTCACCGAGTGGTACCAAATATGGATGTTGGTCAATCCTCTCGGTTTGGTGGAGTTGATCATTCTCCACACCATGACGATCTTTATGAACAACGAAAGTTCATCACCTTGATATTAAATTATCTATATATATGTATGATGTTGGTATTTAAAATATGTTACTTTTCATGTAGGAGGATGAATGCACTTAATAATGAAGATTTTCCTAATTATTATGAGTCATCATCAAGTGATGACGATGAAATACCTAATAATGCGGAGGTAACCGATGATGAAGACGATGATGATGTTCAAGTTGGTATGACCAACAATATTCCTCAAAGCCAAAACCAACAACAACCAATGCACCAAGACGTACCACCACCGATGGTCGAAAACCCAACTTCGAAAGCCCAATTCGGTGGCATTCTAACAATATCCCTTATCTTGATAGCTGCGAGGTCGTGATGATGCATTTGTCTTCACAGAGAAGATTATGATAGTCGCTTAAAAACTTGGATTGAACCTAAGGATCTCAACAAAGATCGATGCTACCTTGCAAAGGGAATGTTGTTCGCATCAAAAAAGCTTTGCAACGAAGTCATCAAAATTTATTGTTTTAAGGACATGAGAGAGTTTAAGGTTGATCGATCAACCTCAAAGATATGGAGGCTAATTTGTAGACGACGGTATCAAAGGGGTGAGTGGTTGCTTCGGGAATTGTTAAGCCGATGGTATGTGGGTATCACAAAATTTAGCGAAAGACACACTTGTGATATGGAAGAAAATCGAGCAGATCATTATAATTTAGATACAAACATGATTGCTCAAGTGTTACTTAAAGACATTGTCGAAACGCCAAGGTAACTTATCCTACCTAGTACATTATATGTCTTATATCAATTGAAAGATTATTACTAAAAGTTGTTTGTTTAAATTTGTGCGTTCCCCATTAAAGATTGTATTCGAAACGTTCAAGCCGTATATAGTAAAACTATAAGCAACAAAAGGATTTCTCGGGCGTAGACGCGCTTTTGAGATGGTCTTTGAAATTGGCATACTTCTTTTCGATGTTGCCAAGGTATATGGCGGCTACACAACATTTTAATCCCGGTACTTGTTGTAGAGTGGCGACTTATAGAGGTAAAATCTTCAACTTCGTATTTTGACATTCAAACCACGCATTGATGGTTTTGCTCACGCACCAGTGATATCCATAGATAGTACGCATGTATATGGTGCCTACGACATCAAGCTCCTAATTGCAATAGGAATGGATGCCAATGGGTCAATATTTCCTCTTTGCTTTTCGCAATCGCCGCTAACGAGAGCAACGACACATGGGGATCTTTTTGACCCATTTGAAAACTCATGTTATTAAGGATCGTAATCCATACGCGTATCGTCTTTGTCTGATCGTCATAAAGGCATATTGCACAATATGGATAATTTGACGGGTGGCGACCTCCTTTTGTTTACCATCGATATTGTTTAAGGCACTGCGCGCGAATTTGCAATCAACGTTTCACAACGGCACTCTAAACAAATTGATGTGGGGGGCTGCGATGGGCATCAACAACGAAAATGGGTCGCAAAAATGGATGCGATCGTCAACAGTGAACCCGCATACGTTTGGTTGATGAAGCTCGATGTTGAAAAATGGACGCTTAATGCGATGGAGGAAAAAGATGGGGCATGCTCACAACAAACGGCTCGCAGTCTTTCAATGGATTGTTTGAAATCTGCTCGAGGACTACCGTCACCGCATGATAGTGAGAATGACTTTCAAGCAAGTGGTGGAGCGATTTGTTGTTAGGACAAGGCGGACGAGCGATATTAGCCGACGGCGGGACATGGATGCCAAAAGCCCTTCAAAACTATGGAGCATTATAGACAAAAATGTGAGCGCCACCAAATGACCGTATGACCAATTCAACATGTGTGTGAAGTTAGGACGGGTTATTATAACGGTAAGGGTGGAAACGTGCATACCGTTTATGAGGCAACAAGAATATGCACTTGTGGTAAGTGGCAAACGTACCACGTCTTGCGTGTTCTCATGCTTTGTCAAGTGCTTCGAGAGAATGAGAAAAACGGTAACAAATTATGTGGCGGGGGAATACAAGGTCCAAAGTTACCTTAGAGCATATTCGCCAATTCCACCCACTTGGTAATGAAGCATTGGCCAAACGAGCCGTTTTCGATGGTTGCTAACAAGGATTACATTAGAAAATTGGGCATTAACTCACGGAGTCGTAGACCCAATCAAATGGATGTTAGTGAAAGAACTTACTCTCGCAAGTGCTCTATATGTAAGCAATATAGCCATGACAAGCGTTCGTGTGGGCAACAAGGCCGTGGTAGTACAAGCACGTCTCGAAGTAATAGAGCCTCTAGAACTTGAAGATTGTATTGTTATTGTAATTGTAATTTATTATTGAATTGCTTTGAATTAGTATTGTAATTAAATGGAATGAATTATTTTTTAATTAGTATAAACCTCTCGTATTGGATGAATTATTATTAAAACACTTAAATCAAAACCCTATAAATATTACAAGTTTCAAAACTTGCTTCTGGCACTTTAGAACCCCTAAAACGACGATCCAAACGTTTAGGTGGACTTGATGTAATGAGCCGACATTATTGTACGCAAAAAAAGATATTAAGTTTTATATAAAATATTGATATTTTAGAATTTTGAAATATGACTAATCTTTGCCCAAAGTATAGAAAAAAACGTGTTTGGAAAGGTAACGCAAAAAAAAAAAAAAAAGTTCAGCTCCTTTCACGCACGAATTTCGTGCGTGAATACTACTAATGGAATTTTTTTTTTTTTTTGCACTAGTTTGGTACAACTTTTTATTTTTTGTGCTACTTAAGTCGCGGACTCGTCAAAAGTCTCGTAATTGCTTTGGTTCTAATTTCTAGACAGTATTTTAATTATATATTGACTTTCCATGTGACAAGACTTCAAAATCCAGCCTTGCACAAACACGTACATAATATATATATTACTAAAAAGATCTTTGTAGATTACTCCAAAAAATAACACAATGAGAGGCATAAATAAATAGAACTTGTCAGATCAAAATGATCACCAGCATATCTCTCCGCTTAAAGTGGGAAGATGGACTAATTTCAGAAAAATATATTTTGAGATTCTGTATTCCTTATATTAATAGAATAATCGCGGAGTCTGTTTCGACATAATTAACAGGAAGAGGTCCACTTGAGTAACCCTAGTTAACACGGTATTAAGAGTCGGACTCGTGATATTATTGTTCAAATTTTGATATTTCCACTTATATATGTCTAAACGTGACAAAATTAACCTATACAAACCTGACTTACCCAAAGTCCAAATGCGGTCACGTTTTGACAGATTATGATCCGTCTATTTATTAACTCAACTCATTTTCACCCGCTCAAATTCAATTAAATCCGCCATTTCACCACCCTGCATCTTCAAGGAGTCAAGGCAAAGTTTTACATGGGCAATTCAACCATTAAGTAGAGGTAGGATGATGGACTTCTAGTACAATTAATTCTGCCAATTTTAATTACCCAAAAAATATAATATCTGCCAATTTATATAAAAAGACAGTGACACAATTAATTGTTACCTCTAACCACATAACATAAGTATGTCAATGTAAGTTGAAGTAAATGTAATACAATAAAACAACAAATTAATTGATGATTTGTTAATTAGATCTTTGATTGAATGTGGTCTTCAAAGATTTTCAGTTTATCTACTTGGTGAAAAAAAGAAGAATCTTGCTAGGTACTTTGCACCAGGGCAGTGTCAGTTTGGAAGGAATTTTCAGAAAATGGAAAAGAAAGATACAAAATCTATTGTAGTTGATGCTACTTTCCTTTTTCGAGTGCGTTGTCATGGGCTTGGCTTTTAGCTAATTTTAGTTTTAATGGTCGAAATCGTACAAAAAGATTTTCAAGGATGCCTTTGTATTTTTCCTCTATAATAATAATGAAGTCGATAGTAAAGCACAAAGGAACAAGAAAACATGAAAATGGGGTTGAATTTGCTCTCTTCATTTACTGGATTTATTAAAGGTTCAAGATGGAGACACCATTCCAAGTGGTACTAATCTCTCTCTCTTTTCTTTCTTTGTGGAGTAATAATTTTGATTGAATATTAATTTTTTGTTTCACGAAGTTATTATTGAGGATAAGAAAAAATTACATTGGGCATAATAAAGTCTTGCGAACTAGTTTTGATTGTATCCTCTTTGAGATAATTTTGATAAATGTAGAGATCATTAGTATAAATTTAAACGTAACAGAAGTGTTAAAGGAGAGGATCAAAGGGTGGGACTCGGTAATGAATATTGAAATTGTTTGAAATAATGAAGTTTCTGGTTTAAATTTCAAAGGAAGCAAAAAACATTAGATAACTTTTTCTCATTAGTTCAAACTCACGGATAGATGATTCGATACATGTGTTGATAGAGGTATAAGCGATGCATGATCCAGATTTTAACTCCGGTGGTCCAAAAAAAATAACAAAAGCTAAATATAAAAGATAATGTTGTTGATGGGAATCGAACCTATAACACTAGAGACAATTTTGAACACCTCACCACTACTTGCGCCTAACCTTTTACATTTATTCAGGGTGTTGAAAAGCTAATATATATACATAAACACAAAAAATCTACCCTATATATACACTGTAAATTTTTGTCGAGGGTGTTCGGGTAATAGGTATCTCATAGAGTTGGTTGAGGGAAGACATTTGCACTGTGTCAGCTGAAAACAAAGAGTTATACGTTATCTATTTGTCTTCTCTGGTATATGATTGTCACTAGATCTGGATCTAGCTAGTCCTGTTAGATTATTCAGTATTTATTTTCAATTTTGACTCATGCAAAAAAAAAAAAAAAAAAGAAGAAGAATTCTATGCATTTTCAGAAATGTGCTTACATATCTCATTTATACTTGCCACATACACTACACACATTAAATCCACTTGTTGGTATTCGAGAACCAGTAACACAAAGTTTAACAAAATTTTAACACTATCAATGCAATTTAACTTGTCGTAAAGGGTTACTTATCTTATTTAGCAGATTTCTGGTTCTACTTATTCTGAATAATTACTTGTAATTATGTTTTAAGTGACAAGCATTGCTTACGAGTTTGTACATTCCACAGCAAGAAGCTAATCAAACAGCTTAAGGCACGTTTAGTGATACAAAGGAACAGGAGAAATGCAATTATAAAACAAATACGTGAAGATATTGCTCAACTTCTTCAGAATGGGCACTATCATCTAGCTTTTTCCAGAGTATATTATTCTCTCTCGTTAACATTTAATTTGTTAATAATTTGTTACTTTCACTGAAATAAAGAAAACTTATTACAGGTTGATCAACTTTATGGAGATGAGTGCAGGTTATCTGCATACAATAAACTTGACAATTTTTGCAACTGTATCTCTCTAAACCTCCGTGATATTAGCAGGAATAGGTAAAGGCAACAATTGTTGTTCTAATTCCATATGTACAACTAATCATTCATTATTGTTTTCTAGCTGTTATTTGAACTTTTTATTTTGTAAAGTGTCGCCTGAGGTGGAAAATTGGCAAGTTGGGTAAAACTTTGTAGGCAAATCTCGTGTCACGACCCCAACTCGTCCAAAATTAGCTTGCATTGAAGTGGGTTGAATCGAGATGGATTAAATAGTGGGTCATCATCTAACCTGTCCAACATGACCCGCCTTTCATTCTTTTTTTTTTTTGCATTTCGGCAAAATATGCGTGAGTTTTTACAAAGGGTGTTAATAGCACTTTTAGTCCTTTAATTATTGATAGATTTTGATTTTATTCCTATATCTGGCTATCAATTAATTAAAATGTGCACTTTTAATCACTTTCATAAATGTACTACTCCTAATTATTACATTCCGTGTTTTCTGTAGCAAGTTGCCTGATGATGTTAATGAGGCATTATCTAGTATGATATTTGCAGCGTCGAGATGTGGCGAATTGCCAGAGCTACATTCACTCAGGAATCTATTTAAACAACATTTTGGTCAAGCATTTGATCAACTCAATGTTGAACTGCTTCCAGGTAAGTAAAGGGTTGTCAAATGGGAAATATTTGGCTAATCAATTTGGACGGATCAAAATGAAGTGAGTTAATAAATAGACGTGTGAAAATGTGCTAAATTACTAAATGGGCGGCCAATTAAACTTGGATGGATTGAACGTATCGTGTTTTCATGGGCTAATTTTGTCATTTTTATAGGTAACGCAGTTAACTCAGAGACCAAGCAGTATCTCACACATGTCACAAAGCTAAAAGAACACAAAAAGCTCCAAATCATGGATGAAAATTTCAGCAGCTATAAAAGTCCTAAAGATGACTCATGGGTTGAAAGCTTAAATTGTGAGATTTATACCTCAAAGAGAACCAGATGCAATAAAGCTGTGATTGAGGAAAATGGAATCAGCTTTGAAGTAGAAGAACAATCGCCTCGTGTATCACAATCACCTCATGTCCATCCGAAGCTTCCGGACTATGATAATTTAGTTGCCAAATTTAGAGATCTAAAAGGAGAGTATATGTATAAGAATTTAAATCATCGATCCTTTTCTAAATGGATGAGGTGGTAGTATTTTTTTGATTGTGAGTTGTATGTAAATTGTTGAAAGTGCATTTAGCCTTTACTTGAGAAATGTTGACTTAAAGTAGGCTTAATATTAAATGATAAGAACTATGAAAAGTGAGGATTCATCTCGCCATATTACTATAAACTGATGTATAGTTATTATCGTTAGTTTACTCAAACAACTTAAGCTCATGTATTTAATTAGTTTACATGCATATTGCACAGGGTAAGCTATTAAGAATGAATAAGCGATAATGTAACCTTTTCAGGAGGCACTTATTTGCCAAAGATTTGAACTTAGAACTGTTTTTCGATAAGTTGAATTATTCGTATACTTAATCGAGATCAAATTCCGTTGTAGTCTAGTTGGTTAGGATACTCGGCTCTCACCCGAGAGACCCGGGTTCAAGTCCCGGCAACGGAAGTACCTTTTTCTTTTTTAAAAAGAAAAAAAATTATTACTCAAATTATTGTTATATCACGAAATGACATTTCTTGTGGTACTTTTATTTCAAAGCAATCATTTCGTTCTATTGTTATACTTTTTGGACTATATTTAGTTTCAACACCATCATTGATCTTATTTGAAAGATGCAGTTCCAAGTTTATGATATGTGTAAGATTAGTTACAAAAGGAAGCATGTCTTACCCATTTGAAAATATATTTTTGCGATAAAAGGTTTTGTATATGCTAGGAGTCAATATATATTAAAACAAGCTTAATGTAGATTGTAGCTATAAAGAAGAGAATGTCATCACCTCTTTTTTGTTTTTGAAACTAAATATAGTCCAAAAAGTTTATGATATGTGTAAGATTAGTTACAAAAGGAAGCATGTCTTACCCATTTGAAAATATATTTTTGCGATAAAAGGTTTTGTATATGCAATATAGTAACAATATATGCTTTAAATCAGAATAATGATGTAGATTGTAGCTATAAAGAAGAGAATGTCATCACCTCTTTTTTGTTTTTGTTTGTTTGTTTGTTTTTTTTTTTGAAGTTGGTTGGATCCATATATTAAAGTTTCTTCAGTGATTGATGTTTCTATATATGTACTTTCATAATAATACTGCTTCTATTTCTATAATATGAGGTACTGCAATATTAAACTTTCGACACATAATAAAAAGGAAATAGAGAAGTTCTAAGGGGGAGCAAAGAGTGAAAAATTGCAAATTGGGAAGAAAAAAAAAATATAAAAAAAATTGGGTAAGATCCGCCGAAGCGGGTAGCCTTAACCAGATGTGTCTGATAACAGGTAAAGCCCGAAAGCCGTTCCCGTCCCTATCGGGGGAGATGCCAACCATCTCTCCTTTCTACGAACACAGTCGATTAACAACTTATGTATTGTATATAAAGAAATATAACCACATTAAACTGGCGATGTGGGATAGCTCGGAGGTTTCCTTTTCACTTCCTAACTTTTTAAGTTTCTTTCAAGCAATAAAATATCACAAAGACACTTCATAAGAAGAAAATGAATACAAACAACAAAAGTTATACAGCAAAAGAGAATTACATGAATTTAGGATTCACTCCAAAAATTAAAGGATCCTTTTCTTTTTTTCTAATTTTCTTTAGGCAGAAAAAAAAAAAAAAACAAAACAAAAAAGGAAGGGGCTTGAGAAATATTATAAAAAGAGAGTTATACTCTTAGGATACAAGATTTTATTAAATAAAAACCATAACACTCATCACACAGAATTTTACCTGCCAACTGAAAACCAATGTCCATTAATGCAGTAATATATACCTGCTGCCTTATTATGCCTTAAAAAAACTTGCAGCTTCCGTATAATGCTTGTTTGCCTACACTGCCACTCAAGAATTTGATACAACAAATGCCATGACTAGATCACAAGGAACGATTCAGTTTTTTCGACCAAAATAGAGAAGCTTTCTGAATCCTTTGGTAACTTTAAGAGAACTTTCATCGGTTGTCCATTTCCTTCTTCCTTGATTTGTCTCGAGGTTCGATTCATCATTTGTAAGAGTCGTGGAAACTTCATTCGAGATGATCCCTTGACAGACTGGAGGCTCCAAATTTATGTTTCTATCCAAATGCACACTGGATACTCCAATAACATCATCAAGAAACTTTACAGCCTTGTTAGAACCTTGCTTCTTGTCATCTATTGATTGTTCAGCAGAAAGCATAGGTATATCTATCTTCTTCTCACTCGATGATATGTTATGTACCTCCTCCGTGTTCTTAGCATCAGCAGTTTCATTAGAAATCTGTGGTCTTAGTTCAGGTCCGCGTTCATTTGACATTAATTTTTTTAAGTCATCGTTGCTATTTTTTCCCTTCTGAGGACCAGATGCAGAATGACCTTTTCCGTGAACTTTGGTATCCGAAGGCTTGGCTTTACGCGGACCTTGCATACTCTCATTTCCAGCTGATTTCTTTAATGGAGCAATCGCTTTATTTTCCTTTTGACTTGCTTTCTTACTTGGAGTGGTTTTTGACTCAGTGGATCGATCCTTAGCTGTCCTTGTAGACGCAAGGCGTTCTACAGTGGAACTCTTACAAACTGGTTTATGTAATCTATTGGTTGCCTCAGTTGGAGCCTTAGGTTTTGGCTTCTCAATTTTTGTAGATATGGCTGACTCTTTTGTATTCTTCCTTGGAGTTGGTTTGGCTAAACCAGTAGTACCACTTCTTTCTGCAATTCTCTTTTGACGCTGCAATAATGATTGTTCCAATTTCTTTCTACTCTCCTCGTCCTGTCAGTAACATTAGAGACATTTAAATGGAGTAATAATAACAATAATAGATGAAAAGAACAGGAAAGCACAAGATTGTTCATACCTTCTCAGCTTTGCTTTTCTGCAATGCGGTTCTACTGCTTGCAGAAGGAGATTTCTTGATTCTTGATGAGGTCTCGGATTTGGTCCTTGCAAGAGATCCAACTGAAGCTTTAGATTTTGGTTCTTTGCTAACTTCCTTTCGTCCAAGGTCCTTACCGGTCCTTTTGTTGGTTGCTTCGCCATTTTGGTGAACCTTCTTATCAGCAGAACTAGGTCTAACATCAGTCTGACTCTTTAGATTTTCAGACAAGAATACATCGTTTTCATAATCCAGTTCTGGTTTCCAAGGGGCGGAAACTTGCTCAGCAGTTGAATCCCTTCCAAGAACCATGAAAAGGTCATTTGGTTCACATGTATCAGAAGGATCAAGCTTCTCTTCTACATGATTAGGCATGTTGTGCTTAACTTGTTCAGCTCCCACGATGTCTGAATCCATGAATATGTCTGTCTGTTGGTGATAATCAGACGCGGTATCAACTGAATGGGCTTGAACCAAAATGGATTCATCAAATAGAACACCTTTCTTATCATCATGAGAAGCTGAAGCATAATCTCCAACAAAGATACTTTGATCTGAGATTTCCCCTTGATATGTTGATTTATTTAGTAGATTGCCTACTAACAAATCCTCCTCCTTTTGGCTCTTACGGACTACTGATTCAGTGGCACCATTAGACAAGATAGACTTAGGATAGCCTTTTGGTTCCTGAGTTCTATGTGAAAATAACAACTCTTCTTCTGTGCTCTCTCTGCTAATAACTCGTCGAGGGATTTCATCTTCAACTAGGCTCTTTGTCATCAAGTTCTCTTTCTGGACGTTTTTTGACCCCGTGTCGTTGGACCTTGAATCTGCATCTTGCATAAGAATGGTCTGGAAGATATCCCAGTTCTTACCAATGTTGGTCACTTCATCCTTAGCATCCTCCTTAGAAGCCCCATTCGATATCTTTCCACTGTTGTTTCTCTTCCTTCCATCTCGTATCTTCTTGTTGCGAGACGTTGAGTTATGCTGCCTCTTCTCCCATGATCCAACTGCTTCTTCTACCTGCTTTCTGAGGGATCCATCCTCCTCATCTCCAGAACTATCCTCAGTGCTGCTGTGATCACTTTGTTCATTTCTATTTGAAGCAATGTAGTTTATGTTGCGGATAACAACTTTTCTTGATGAACTCTTCCCCTGCTGCATTTTCTTATCCTCCTCATAGTCATCAGAATCACTGTTAGAACTTGAATTGTTGCTTTCATGTCTATCCCCATTTGAATATTTCTTCTTGTTCTTGGAAGGTGGTTTATTCTTCCAATTATATTCAGGACCGGGACCTCGACTAGAATCTTCCGGATTTGGAGGCCATGGCATTCCAGGATAGTAAGTAGGATTAGCCTGCATGCCTGAAAACATGTACCCTGGATATGGTGGAATTTGTTGAAATGCTGGATTTTGATTGTTTTGCATGTAAGGTGGTACATTGTTGGGCCATATTTGTTGTGATTTCCTATCTGTAGAGTGGATTTTGATGGGTGGTGGTAAGCCATTTTCTGCATATTCCACATACAAAAGCAGCAGATTTTAGCCATCACATTATTAAGAGGTTCACAAAATGAATATCAACAATGTTAAAATGTTATTCACGGTAAACATGACTAAAAGATGTCATCATAGAAGCTCCTTAATACGAAATTTCAAGCGAAAACAAAGGATGATAAAAGTATGGAGAATATCATCATGTGTACCTTGATTAGTATCGAAACTTCCATGACTAATGGTATCAGACGTCGAAGCATCAATAGGAACATTCTGTGTTCTGTTCATCATTATGTCTTGAGTAACATCAGTATGTTCAGCAGCAAGCGTGATCCCAGATCTCCCAAAATACGAAAATTCAGAAGGAGAGTAGGCTTGAAGGGCTGCCACTTCGTCCATCCAGATTCCGTCATCTCTCTTTTTGTTGCACAGCTCCATAAATTTAATGCATGCTTCTCTGTATAGAGGAAAGAATATTTTCAATAGGTATTGCAATAGTGCATCTACAGTCAGACCTCCCTATAACAACCATCCTCGGCAACAACATTTCTCTACAAGTTTAAAACAACCATCTTTTCTGTGGAACAACTTTTCATGTTATGTTATATTATATGTTTTCTATAGTAACATTTCGCTATAGCAGCCAAAAGATATCAGGACAAACGATGTTGTTATAGAGATATTTGACTGTACCTTAGACGCAGAGCGCCAAAGGCATTGGAAAAAGATATGAGGTCATCCAAGTTGTCCATATCAAAGCCAGATACCAAAGCACGAGCATAAGCCATTGCTTGTTCTTTCATTAAAACTGCTTTTCTGCTTTCTAGAACGCGTTGAAGACGAACCCTGTCCATAACAATAAGAATGCAGTCATATAAGTGAAAACCCCATATAAATCATATAAGTAATGAAAAACAGAAGAGCTTACTTGGGATTTTCTTCTTGTGCAGCATAGCCAATACCATCAGATCCGCCGTTGGACTTTAGCACCAAATTGTCAGTTATTAATAAGTAAGGAAGTCCAGTAAACATGCAATGCAACGTAGTTTTATTTACTCTAGATATTGATATACTACCTTTGAAAAACCAGCAGAGAATTTGGAATCTCCATCAAAAGCTGATGCATTTCCTCCTAATTTCAAGAATCAATGAAAAAAAAAAATTCAAAATGCTGCATCAACGGGTTTCTTATACATCTCAATTCTCACTCTAAAAGAAGAGACTACAAAATTCTGGAAATCCTGTATATTGTTATAGAGATTAAAAAAAAAAAAAAAACAAAAAAAACAAATGCAATGAATCAACTGATATGCATCAGAAACAAGGACTGATATACGAATATATTGGTGAAATATACCTTCAACATTGATACTTGCATTTTCTTGTTCACTCTCAATTTGCGTGATTTCTCTTTCAATGGTTACAAATCGCTCGAGAATTTCAGGTGTACTAACAAACCTCACAAACCTGAGAGTGTTAAAAAAAAAAAAAGTAGCACATTAAGCATCAAATATCCGTCTTTTCTTTTACAAAGCAACCAAAAATACAAACTATGAACCGGATTTCATCAATTTTAACCATGATCATTTGACAAATTGAAAAATAAACAGGAAAGCCTAATAAAAAAGTTTACATTGTATAGCCGCTTACCAGAATAACACCAACAAAAGTACATTCTTTATAAACTAATTATAATATACACTTAGTGTACATATTTTATACATAATTAACGTCTATTTTTTGTTGGCCAAGTAATTATAAAGCCCAATAAAATTTAGAAGAAGCTGTAAATTTACCTTTGTAAAGTTGCTTTGGTGAACCAAGAAGCATTAATTGGTGAAGGTTGAAGAGTAATTGAATATCCTCCTTTAGAAATCTGATCTTTAGCTGATTTGAGATGAATAAGAAATGGTTCGAGCAATCCAGTAGCTAATTTCTCCGAATTGTTACCAGCAAAGATTACGAGATCACATCTTGTGAACATTCCATCAAAATTGAAACAACGTCAATGTGAGATTTCAAAAACAGTTTTAACAAAGAATTGAATATTGAGTCAGTAAACAAATTAAATATACCTGGTTCTTGTTGGAGTAAGCTGAAACAGAGCATAATCCAAACGGGTTCTTGAATCCATTATAACTTCAATGAATCTTCGTAGCAAATATCAACAAAGAGAGAACAAGATTTTCACTCTTTTCAACACTAAAAAACTAGTCTTTCTTGAAGAAATTTGGAATTTATAGACTGAAACAGAGCATAATCCAGATGGGTCCTGGAATCCGTTATAATAATCGTTTCAGTACAGAGATATTTCAATGAATCTTCTTAGCGAATACCCACAAAGAGAGAACAAGAATTTCAGTATTTTGATGTCTGTTATTTTTCTTTCAATATTGCTTTGATTTCACTTTCTTTAGCTGAGGGTCTATCAGAAATATCTACATACATCCTACTTTTTTCTAGACCCCACTTTTCAAATTACACTACATATGTTGTTGTTGTTGGGTTCTTGATATATTATTTAATACATATCAAACAAAAATTTTAACACAAATATATTGAGTCAAAATTATTGAATTCTGCCAAACGCTTGAGTGAGGATGGGGTAGGGGGTTGGGTGAGGGGTCGTCTCAAAAGTCTTTTATTCTTGTAGTTGAAGACAGCAACAATGGCGGGCTCCTCATCTGCTTCAGCTTCTGTTCTTCTTGTAATTCAATTTTTGTTCTGATATTTTTCTAAAAAATTATTTTGCTTAGCTTTACTGTCACTCTCAAGTGTAATAATAAAACTCATATGGGTGAAGTCCCACTATTGCTGCTGTTACCGAATTTACCAGACTTTCCCGCTTGCCCATCATTATGACTATTTCTTCTAAAACTTAAAAACGGGTATTTGCACTTTTAATAAAATTTGATTTAGGTCTTTATGATATTATGAGGTGGAATCAATTTTGAAGTTTATGAGTTCAAAATTCTAATTTTTTAAAGTTAGACAAATACTATTAAATTTGGATAAAAGTTATTGGATTAGGCCAAACTCGTAAACTATTACCCCTAGTGATACTTGGTTAAATATATTTAAATCCTTAATAATTGAACTATTCATATTTTTATCCTTCTACTTATGAATCTTCACAAATTTATTGAATTAATTCTATATCTGTTATTATCTATTTGTTATATTAAACTTGCATTACTAGTTTGTTAACTCTACATTTGAAGGTGTAACACATTTACTATGTAAAAGAACTAAAAATGCATATTTTAATTAATTCAAAATTTATGTCTACAAAAATATTACAAAAATTAAAATATGAATTTACGAATAACTGAGGGATTTAAAAGTGCAATTATCCCAAAAAATAAATATGGCATAACTAGCTAATTCCCATTCCTGTTTGCTTCGGATAGCTAGGAAATTTTTAGTGTCCTATGTTTTAACTCAAAGAAGACAATAGAACCGTATTAATGGTGCAATTAGATAGTTTTTTTTTTTTTTTTTTTTAAGTGGGGATGAATCTGTAAATAAATAACAAAAAGGAGGAGAAAGACAAACTAAGAAAACCTTTGATGGTATATTATGGTATAGTTAAATAAATTGAAGGATAGTCACTAGAACATTCCTCGTTTTGAATTATGTGTTATATAAATAGATTGAAAATTACTTTTTATAAATTTAAATTTTGAACACCTTCAGTGAAATTTCTAACTTTTTGCGACTGGCAAAATCAATAGCCTGCATCTAACCAATGTAAGTTTAATTAGCAATAAGTTTCACAGATGCAAGTTTAATTACTTCCTCCGTCTCATATTAGTTGGCCACATTACTATAAATATCTGTCCCAAAATATGTGTCCATTTACAAAATTAAGATAGAATTAATTAAGTTTTTTACTCCTTTGCCCTTAACATTAATTGTTTTTTAAAGTAAACAATATTGATTAGAGAGCAATTAATTGGAGAGAGACAAAGGTAATATAGTAAAAATACACTTTTATTTATGAATTCTTAAAGAGTGAGTAAAAAGAAAAGTGAACAAGTAATATGGGACGGAGGGAGTAGCAATAAGTTTCACTTTCCCAACAAAAGCGAGAAGCATGAAATTTATGCAAGCAACGTCATACCTTTTTTTATCGAAATTTGATAAGATGGAACAACACAAATATCATATCATGAAGGTGGATTGAAAAAAAAAAAAAAAAGGATGAGAGTTTGAAATAGAAAAAAACCTACCCCTTTAATTAGCTGGATTAATTAGGACAGCCTTCTCCATGATGATATTGACCTAATGCCTTTCTAATTTCGTCAAATTTTCAACTCTGCCTGATTATTTTAATTTTTTTGTTCCATTGATTTTGATTTGCAAACCACCACCACTTGTACTAACTTCCAAGCTAAAATCCTCCTTTATGCCTTGCATCTCGACCAAATAATATGAATTAGAAATATGCAAGTAAGAATTGGCCTAATGGTCCATAAAGTATGGGATACATACCAGTGATTCAAATTTCAGACAACAAAATAATAGGTGGGTTCTATTCCAATTAATGTAATTTGGTGAGTAAGCGGATCCAAGATTTTAATTTGATATGGGTTCTATCTTTTAGGGTTTTAAAGTTACAACACTATTAATTATGGGTTCAGATGAAGTATTTGTTGAAATATTAGCAAGTCCGCACATACATATATGCTATGCGTTGAAATATGGAATCATACCTAACAGCTACATCCTCTCCAGGTTAGAATATTGCCCAACACGAATCTTAAAATGTTTCCCCTAATAGTTTTAGACTTATAACCTTTTTTTTTTTTTTTTTTTTTTTTTTTTTTAATTTCTCACCCGGTGCTCGGTATTCGTATTGAGGCCAATTAAATTCGAATTCGTGTCGGAAAGTCTAATACGCTACCTAACAAAGACGATCCATACCCGAAATTCGTACTCAAGATCTCTAATTAAGTACTTGCTACTACACCATAATCCTTGTTGGTCTAGACTTATAATCTTATAAATTACATTTACAAACATTAAAAGGCAAGGCAAAATTAAAGGACTCCATGTGATTAACACGTTACGCCCTAGTCTTTTCTCGAGAGCAACGTTTATATACATGCCTTGGATCTGTTAGTACACTTTTTATTATTTTTATTTTATAGTGCATATTATAATCTATTTATCTTTAGCCGAATTAATCGAAGATTATATTAAGTTTTTCTTTGCTATCATATATCAGTTAGCAAGTTACTATTACTAATTTGATGCGATTTTAAGTAACCATATTCTATTTACCAGCTTGGGTCGTCATATGACAATTAGTTTCATATTCCGGATAACAATGATGTAATCATCATCACTTCTCCAAACAGCCCAATAATTAATATTTGTCTCTGCATCCTTTTCAGTTTTCAAGATATACATTGAATTGGCATGCAAAGAAATATTTATGTCGCATTTTTATTTGTAATATCTATATATTGGCTTCCATAAGGGGATAAAAAAAGATAGAAGTACTCAAAATACCATATAACTTATACCAATTTGTATCCCATAATTTTACTTTGAAAATGTAACATATTACTATTGTAATGTTAATTTATAGGAGTTTTACAGAGTCTTTCATGTTATTAAAGTACTTAAAATCAAGCCTAGATATAATATTTTTCTATCAAACAAGAAGATCAATTAGTATTATTTTGATATTCTGATCTACCACTATTGATAATAATACACGAGTCAAAATAAATAACTTAATTCCGGCCATCATGTAAAATGAATAGATGGGCAACTTTAGTTAGGTTCGAGTTACATTTGATACGTTAGGTTACCAGTTCATATCATCGCACTGTGGATCAATAGTAATATAATATATGGAGTGTGTGATCATTTGGTGCAATTATTCTACCAGATAATGTGTCACGAGCTCAATGTGATGATTTTTAAATAAAGTTTAACTAGATATAACCAATTCAACCAAATAAGGCATACTCCTAAAGGTTATAGAATTGGGAAATTACCAAATAGCAGGTCGAGTAGTTGATATTTTAGATTTTATTTTCAACTGGAGATGAAAGAATTAAAACAAATGAGCCCAGCTGCTGGTTTTTGTTCGTTTTTCATTTCTTTTGACAGGTATGATGTCCTTCTAAAATAAATATAGTCGGGAAATTAGGAAATAACAAGTCCAATTGTTGATGACTATTTTGACATCATAATATTGCATCTTGAATTATGGAGGTAGAACATGATTAAAATTTGATCTCTTAATATTATGGTCCGAATTGAAAACAACTTAACGATTAAATTATTTATTTGAAAATGATTGAGTTATTTAGTTGGAGACGTCGTAAAGGTTTAATGTGGTTAAGTATTTGTTAATGATTGAGTATATCCTTAGTTTATTGAAAAATAAAAGTGATAAAAAAATCATAATCTTGTAGAATTGGTTTTATGTAACTGCTAATCAAATTTAATAAGATTAAAAAGAAAGTAGATGTGGCTGCTGGGATTCGAGCCCAGGTCTCCACGGCCACAACGTGGAATTCTCACCACTAAACTACAGCCACTTGATGTGCATGCTGCTTTTACATTCTATATGTCTTCGTAACCATGCGATTATTCAATTAAGCTGAAGTCATGTTTTGGTCAAAGCCTTGGGAATATTCAATTTCTCACCAATAAGCTAGATTCTCTTCCCTGGAGCTCCCAACATTATCTTGGATCCATTTGTGAGTCCATAAACAGACCTATTGTGCCTGCACAACATATACTCTTGGCGTTTTATCATGAAAACGCCTGGTTATTATATATAGATACATTCATTAAGATTTTCGTTAAGAAAATCTGTCGTGAAATCCATTTACCAAATGTCATAGTTATGATGAGCTGCAATGAATAAGAGGATCTCATGAACTTAAGAGGGTTCTAGACTTCTTTTAGTTATAAGGCCAGATAAATGAAAAAACAAAATTGTGTTATTTATTTTCTATTTCTCTTCAATGCATGTATTCTTCTTTGTATGCTATGTCTCTAATAACATAATCAATTGGTTTGTTCAAGACCGCTTATAATCATTTAGTTCTCTCGAACTTGTGTACTCATCTCTACCAGCTATATTTCAACACAAGCTCTCTTATACGCCAGTGATTAATATTATCATAAGATATTTGGTCCAACATCAGCAATTTAGAAAAGATCTCTAATAAGTATCTATGTATTCCAAAAATAGGTAAATAGAATATTAAAACAATATCCCATGTGTACTGGGGCATAAGTCCCATGAAACTTTTGGCCACATGTTTTATCACCCCATGGACGTTCGGAGCTTTAATCACACTGCGAGTAGTCTCAATTCTCAAGACAAGTCTCTAGTAAGCATTGATTTTCCAAAAATAATGCAAAATGAATTAAAATGTGTATTTGACTATTAGCAAATGCATTATCATTAAATTAATGTAAACATAATTCTTGAGTACGGTAGGGTCACTAATTTGTGGTGATCATATATTAACTTCCATTTGTCTGCGTATTGTTTAAATTGCACGTTTAAAGAGTCTATTAAACGTATTTGAAGGTTCCTAAGAACTTCCTTAAGGACTAGACCAGAACGAAGAGCTTAGACGAGGTCAAAAAATTCAAACTTGTCTAAATCATTTGTCTTTTTATTGCTCCTGTCAAATCACACGGTTATATTCCTAAGTTCTAGTTCAATTCTTCGTCAAAATTCTTTTCTCAGGAATTCTCCTTTCTCTTTCAAAGCTACAGTATATAGTAAACTCCAAATAAGTTGTGTTCACAACTACGACTTTAAAAAAAATAAAAAAAATAATAACCCGCTTATAGAAATACAGCAACCTATATAACAAGCACAACGACACACAAAATTAGCAAAACAACATTAGACTACTCTTAAATAAAAGAGCAAAAGGAAAATAAAAATAAAAAATGCAGCGCTCATCACTTGTTAGAAACTTAGTGCAACGCCAATTAGTTCATCAAAGGCATAGGATTAGCAAAAACCAAATGATGATTAGACCACAATTAACATGTGATGTTTTCATTAACCACAGAGGAAACGACACAAAGAGAACAATAGCTTCATTATTATACGATCATTTGACACGTTTAAGGATTAGGTCATTTTTGGACAACAAGAACATGAAGCCAGGTGACAAATTGTTCGAGAAAATCGACAGTGCAATAGATGAATGCAAAGTTGGTGTTGCCGTTTTTTCTCCACGTTATTGTGATTCTTATTTTTGCCTTCATGAATTGGCTCTATTTGTGGAATCAAAGAAAAAGGTGATTCCTATTTTTTGTGATGTTAAGCCCTCTGAGCTTCGTGTTGTAAACAAGGGAAATGTTCTTCCACTTCGACCCAATGAAATTGAGAGGTTTAATTTGGCACTTGAAGAAGCTAAACACACCGTTGGCCTTGATTTCAGCTCTAACAAAGGGTATGTCTTCATGTTATGATTATTATCTTTTTACACTCATAAATGCATTTTAACATAATGTAGCAGGTTAAGTGATTTATTAATTTCTAGATTACTAATATATCACACTTATTAGTTATGGTTATGTTTGAGATAATTAACTAATAGGGCAACAAAAATTTTATAATGTCAGTGTGTGTGTATACATATAGAATTTAAACTATTTGTCATCCATATTTTTGTAAAATTATTAGTTACACATGCATATGACCTGTTTTCCGATCAAAACGCCAAGTCTCTTATTCATGCATAAGCAAAACAAAAGAGTCACGAGTTTCATGTACAAGGCATGTGAAAAGTTGGTCATCCCAAGAAAACCTCACGTACTAAAGTCTTCAAAAACTAGCAAAGATTGTACCTATTTTTATTTGTTTTAATTAAATAAAACTAACTACATTCACGTTGTTCCTTTGGTAATCAATATCTCATATACGTTTTGCACAATCCAAGGTAAGAATTAATCCAGTGCCGGTAATATCATTATCAACTCTTTTGCACCTGATTGGATGCTTATGACCTTAACTAGCAGAAGAATCGATAATTCTAATGTTGACAATAGATTTTTATTTCACTTATTTTAAGGATGGAAATGTACTGTGGTTTTTACCATTTAAATTTTGTAGGAACTGGTCGGATGTGGTGACAAAAGCAGCTGATGTTGTCATTGAGAGCTTGATAGAGATTGAAGAAGCTGAGCTAACCAGAAAACAGACTACTCCTATCGTTTTTTGATCCAAGCAAATTCGTACTAAAATTATGACAAACATGAAATTATTGTTTTGAATAAGTTATCACTTTTGCACGTTTCCAGCAAAAGATTTTAGTGAACTACATATTCTTCTTGTTCTTTGTAGTATAACGAGCAGATATTTTTTTGTTGTTGTAAATTGTAACATGTCCAACATGTAGTAGTTTCCGTTGGTACTATGTGGCGCGGAGACTGAATTAACTTTGTGGTCATTAATTAACTCGTTACCAAGTTTGTTTGTTCAAGTGTACAGTTCCCTCAATAAAATTCGTTTTAATGTTTTCATTGTTTATTTATGTCCCTTTTCCTTTTCTTTTCCAACTAGAGCAACATATATATATATATATATATATATATGTATGTATGTATGTATATGGAGTATAATAAATGATTTTTAACGTTCTCATGTTATTGAAAAATAGCTATTGTCATGGAGTTTCAAACTCCACGTATGAAACTAATCTAAGAGTTTCAAAAGATACTTATTTCAAAAATTTGTTTTAATTCTCTTTTAATCAAAGGCGTGAATAATGATTTCAACAAATATGTTTATCCTCTTTCTAAATTTCATAATATATATATATATATAATTTTAATTTGTCTTTTGATAACTATTATAATATACACATTTATGAATGTACCTAATAAGCGGCATAAATGTAGGATTTCTATATTATAGTAGATATAAGTGTTTGATTTAAAAATACATGGATACATCTGAAATTGATTCATATTACAGGATTGTTTTGTGTAATTAACCAAAATCTAATTTAATTGATAAAATTCGAATTGGAGTACCTGGCGAGTATCACTACTAAGAAAACAGAAATTTGCAACGGACAAATCCTATAACTAAACAATAAATCTGCCGCTTATCTTTTTTAGCGACGCTTTAGCGACATTTTATCAAAATATTTTGTTAGGTACAAGCTATATATTTAGCGATAGATTAACGATACAGTTGGTAGCTAATTCTAATTTTTCTTATAATATATTTTTATTCCTGGTACCGCTCATGTTTAAGAAATTGCATGTAACAAAGGACATTGGTAATGCAACTCCAGATCTAGTGAGACTGAGAAGAAGATCAGAATACTCATTGACTTAATTACACATGCCATTAATTAACCATTATGTGACATTCAGTACACATAAATTTTGGAGTTTCTCAATCGTACAGATCAAAATTTGGAGTTTCTCAATCGTACAGATCAGCTCTCATCGATCATTAACACTTGATGTGAGTCTAATAAATTGTTTTATGTTGAGCTCTTTGCTTGTATATTGTTGAGGCTGCTGTTAGTGAGAAAATCTCTATACCACTGGGCCGACAGTTTTGGGCTTCGATCCAACGTAAGAGGATCCACATGATAAAGCCCAAATTTGACAGTGTAACCAAATCTCCACTCGAAATTATCCATCAAGCTCCAAATGAAATAACCACGCACATCAGCACCATTCCTGTCTCACCACAAGTTAAAAGAGCAAATATTTAAACCAAAAAAAAAAAAAAAAAAACATCAAGCTTAATATGAAGATGTAAAAAAACATACAGCAAATATTAAAATAATTGGATTCTACGATCCATTATATATTGTATTATACTCCCTCCGTCTCAATTTATTGTGTAGACGCTTATCTTTTTAGTCAAATAATGTCATCTTTCTATAATTAGAAATAACTTAACTTTAAAAGCCCCTTTTAGTCTTAATGAAATGACTTATAACCACAGAAATAGGCAAGGGAGCAGTTCAAATGACGTAGAAATTTTTAGATTAATGGAAAATTAAGGATACCTGATTGATCGAGCCAAAGATGCTAAGTATGCTTTGTGATATTTAATTCGCTTCATGTCTTGGTCCAAGTCATATCCTTCTTCTTTATTCTCATTTGAAGCGTACCCTGCATGAAGTATTATCACAATTTACCCTCAACTATGTAAATCAAAACTACATGAGAATTAATATAATCAGTGAGAAATTCTGCGGGTTTAAATAATTAGGAGATTATTCAGTACCATTTTCAGTCACAAATATAGGCATGTTATTATATCTCTTCTTTACATAATCAACAATCTCTTCCATGCCTTGTGGAACAACATACGATCCAGGCATTCCCATCTGAAGAAAAAAAAAAAATCAGCTCGATCGTTTAATTTAGTGTTATTACTAATGAAATTACGCCACTTTTCAGCCTTGTCTTTGAAAAAATAGTCTTTGTCATGGAGATCCAAAAATTCCACTAGTGAAATTTCATGATTATGTCCTGAAATTTCAACTGTGGAACACTACTAATCTATTACAAGCAAATTTATTCTCCGACGAAAATTCTCAAGGGAGATCCGCTGAATATTGGTTTTTCGATGGATTATCTGTTGAAAATATGGGATTTCCAACGGACCTCCTTCAGAATTTTGCCGTTGGAAATTAGCTTGCTTTCATTAGTGGCGAATTTGAAACATGTTTTCGACAGACTCCGTTCAGAATTTTTTCATTCAAAATTTGCTTTTTATTTTTTTATTTTTTATAGTCATGACGAATGTGAAATTTCATGATAAGGGCTATTTTTCAAATACAGATGTTGAAACATATGGCTATTTGTCATTTCACAATATCATAGTAATTGGTAAGAATAATCTAAATAATTAATTAATTGGCGTGTGCATGAATATAATATAATATGTACTTGATCTCCGATGTAGGCACCATTTTTTTGTCCAGTGACGAGCACAAATCCACGAATAGCACGATTTTCACCATGTGTACAAAGAACATCACTGTCCATGCATGCGCAATTAGAATGAAGGCAATCTTTAGCAAAGCATGTTGTATAATGATTAAGCCCTATGAAATCGGTGCTATTCTTTATAAGTATTGCTTCTTCAGAGCTGAATCTTGGTAATTTTCTCCCATGGTACTGTCGCATTTCTATTGGATAATCTCCATGTACTAGAGGGTCTAGAAGCCTGCTGGATCATTTAAAATTGTCGAGGTGAATAATTTACACTGGGGCCATCCATAAATAATTTCATATACTAATACGACGAATCACATAAATAGCAGGTCGGATATTGACGTCAAATTAAAGACCACGAGCGATAGACGATGTGGTTTATGGATGAGATTCTAGAGTCTCAAATTCGAGCTTCGGGTATGAAGAGATTCCTAATAGAAAGCGCTTAATCCCCTCTAGATAGGCTTTCTATACAACGAGTTTGAATTGGTTAGGCCAGTAAAATTCATTTACCAAAAGGTTAAAAATGATAACCAACATAATACCTACTATCACATGTTAAAATTATCTTTACACTATCAAACTTATAACTAATTAAGTCCTTGGTATAAGTACTACTATACATACATACTTACCAGGCCACATGAAAAGCCAAAGCCCTGTTTGCAGCTTTCCTGTCAGCCTCATTATCCGTCATTGGCTTATACATGTAAGCACTCGCCACTATTCCTATCATTCCGCCTGGTTCTTCCTGCAGATCACACATGCATTGTTATTTTCAGCTTTTTATTCTGAAAAAAAGAAAGAGAAACAATTAAATACCTCTAAATAATTGAGGTTGAAAAATGATCACACTTGCCTGAAATTGGTGACGATAGAGATTGACAGCCTTGGCATGGGCCAAAATTGAGTTATGGACAGCAAGTAGAGGCTCAATGTCTGAATTACCAGAAGAGCATTCCCCAAAAGGGGTAGAACAATGTGAAGGTGGGAATACACCTTTCAAATAGGCCATTTCCATATATAAATTAGGCTCATTCATAGTGGCCCAATATTTCACTCTGTCCCCAAAACTCTTAAAACATGTTTCATCAAAGTGAACAAACTCTTCCTTACAAACATGATCAATTAAATAATTAAGATGAAAAATGATATTTCTTTATTATAAATATTCACCTAATTAGTTACTATTCTTCTCTCTATATAAGTTTTGCCATAAAGAAATACTCCCTCCGTCTCAATTTATGAAATAAATTTCCTCTTTATAACACCTTTCTCTTTTTGCAAACTATTTAATCTCAGTATGCCTATTTTATCTTTAATCGTGATAGTGACATGACTTGTTGGGACATACTTGATATAAAAGTTTGTTCTTTTATACGGAAAGAAAAAATAAATAAACATGTGCTACTCTTGTTACCACTCACTTTTAAAACATATAATTAGTTTTTGTACTTTGCAATACAACAATTTCTTTAAGTTTAACTAGAGAATGCACTTACTGCATTAGAGGACTGAGCCAGGCCCCAAATCTGTCCTCAAATTCCTGAGGATAGTCATAATGGTGGATCGTCACAAATGGTGTTATTCCTGCATTTTATTATGTATCTAATAATATTACTACCATAATTAAAAAAGATTATAAAAAAAGGGGGTTGGCTCAGAAGATTAATGAAAGAAAGAAGTGTAAAGAACCACCTTTGAGTAAGAGACTATCAATGATATTATTGTAAAACTTGATTCCAACAGGATTCACAGGCCAAAACTTTCCTCCTGTTCATCTCCATCATAATTAAAGACTCAAAAACATATACTACCATATGCATAATTTAAGTATCTTTTTACTGATCCAATAAGATCAAGTAAAAGAAGTAAAACTAAGAGATGGGAAAAAAATTAAACATACTAGGTAAAATTCTACTCCAGGAAATGGAGAATCGATAAGCATTTGCTCCAAGAGAGGCCATTGTATCAATGTCTTCCTGCCATCATTCGTTAAAACAAATTAAACACACAATTAACATATGTTTCAAATGTCAAAATCAAATTAACATTGGATGATTAGTTTAGTGAAGTACCAAATAACGATGGTAATGGTCGTCAGCTATGTTCCCACTTCCTCCATTGGGTATTCTACCTAAACCAATTTAAGTACAAAATCGAAAATGATATAAATTGAGCTTATATAACAGTATTTGACTAAGCACATTGTTTGAGGAAGAAATAAAGTCTTTCGTCACCATCCTTAGAATTTTGTAGTTTTAGTTATGCAATAAACAAATTAACTAGTAGTAGCTTCCCTTTTTAGTAATTTGACATTTAAATGCACGTTTTGAAAATATTAGGCTAACACAAGCTACTAACAAAAGCACCTTTCAAGTGATTTAGTTACATACAACTTGTTACCCTCCAAAAGTACTTTTGAGAAAAAATATTCCTCAAAATAAGCTGATTTCGGTAGTTTGCGCAACTATATATCTCTTAAAATATAAGATGTGAAAGTTACCATTGATACTGCAATATGCATCCCAGTTGCTAAGACTTCTTCCATCTTCAGTGTATGCTCCTTCAATCTCACACACACACAAAACAAAATTTGCAAAATTAGGATGTTATAATATGACACAAAATAAAGAGCAGGAAATTAAAGGTGAGATATATATGTAAGTACTTGATAGGCAGAAGTTGAAGTTCCAAAAAGAAAACCATCTGGGAATTCTGATCTCTTCACCTCTTGTTCCAAGCCATAAATGATAGTGTTTGCAGAATTAACATGTTGCAATAGTAAGAGGAGACAAATCAAATAAGAGTACATCTTAGTGATCCATCTCTTCATTTTTTCGTCTTAGTTACTGATAAAAGGATTTGAAAAGTTTGGTGCAGGTCTTATGGGATCTGGCCAATATTCATCATGACTTAATTTTTTAAAACATCTTTATAGTGTATCCGATTGGTTGTGCCTATCTGTTATATCTCGACAGAAAATTAAATGACATGTTTTTTTAAATATATATTTTTGTTACTTGTTATTATGATAATATTAAATATTACATTGGCAACTTGACACATGATGACGAATATTTTTATTTTCATGATAAAACTATTACTAGTATTTCGTCAATTCATCATGTAGATAATGAGATACAGTTCACTTTTATAGATTTGCACATGGGATACTTCTTTGCTGCCGCGGTTTAACTATTACACCCGTTTCAGAATTGTTTTTGCAAAATAAGTCTCACGGCATAATTTTAGCACAAATTGTTTACAATGTTCTGTCAAATTGGCAAAACTTGTGTTATTCACAAGTTATGATTGGACCATAAATTTGAAGTGCAAATTGTTCACGAATTCTACTAGATTGACAAAATTGCTTGCGGGATTGATAATTCTTTACACTATCTTCATTTTACTTATTTTGTTATATTGTTTAAAAGTCTTGACCTAATGACTAAATTTGTTTGTGTTGTTCAATTGTTTACAAGTTTTACCGGACAGGCAAACCTTGGTAGTACTAGTATGTATTTTAATTTCATTCCACCTATCTTATTAAATTATTCACAAATCTTAACGGTTTGTGAAAACTTATCTGCTGTCAATTATTTAGATGAATTAAGGTATTGTAGGTCCTTAATTTAATAAATTTTGTATAAGCTTTGTATCTGTGCTTAAAAATTAATTTTATATGTAAAATGATTTATCCAGAACCTAATAAGTTGCTTTTCTAGAATTCAAAATACATAATTCCAAATTCTAGCTCTATCTCTAATTTTAATGCCGTCCTAATTCAGCAGCCAAACAATCAAAATTGCATGGAGAAGTTAAATATCAGTCCTCAAAAGGGACGCTCGTAAAATTTTCTGTCAATCAGTTGATTGACAATAATAACTAGAGAATTTAAGTCATACACTCTTAGAGCCTGTTTGGATGGGCTTATTTTAAACAAATTTTATAATTAAAAGGATAAGTTGGGGTAGAAATTTTAAACTTATAAGTACTTTTAGATAAAAAGTCAAACGAGCTCAATTATTTTTGAGCTTATTTTAAGCACAAAATAACTTGTTTGTGGCCAACAAACATTCAAAAAAGTAAAACGAACATAAAGAACTTATAAGCCAATCCAAATGGGCTCTTAGTCATGTAAGGAAATTTTATATTAGAACTTATTTTTACATGTTTTAAAGAGACTAACCTAAACGTCGAGATAGACCTCCTTCCCCATCTTCCTCCAGAAAGGTAAAAACTTATTCACATCGGGTGTTTACACCAAACTAATGTATGAATAACATGTGTTTGAATATATTCAACTATCACTTAATCATGATTAATTAGTGTATTTATTCACTTCATATAATCGCTTAACCACGGTAAATTGCATTAATTTGATATAAAAACACCTAATATGAATTAAGTATTTACCCTTCAAAAGTCCAACCACCTTGCAATAAAGAAGTGTTAATGCAAAACGGACCCAGTAGATACAATCTATCAACACTTTAAACGTTAATTACTAGATGGAAAGTTCTGAGGTGATCCACTTCCCATATCATGTCGCATTTTCCACAGGATTTGCACAATCCTATGGATATTTTCCACATTAAAATATTTAGCTTGTGACAGAGATAACAATTAAAAAAAAAAACATATCTAATGGAGGTTTGGAAATAGTGATAACTTGTCAGCCACATACATTAAAAATTATGCAATTATGTACAATGAATTTCAGTATATTTAACTAAAATTGTGCAACTTTTTTATAAAAAAAAAAAAAAAAAAAATACAAAAACAACATACTCAATGTGATCTCAAAAGAGGGTCTGAGAAAATAGGATATAAGCAGACCTTATCCCTATCTTTGTGGGGGTAGAGAAGTTGTTTTGGTGCAGTAAAGTAAAAAATTGAATGAAAAAGAACGAATTCATCATTTGCATTTAACAATCATATTATCATATAATATTATGGACGCTAGTAGCAAAAGTTTTGTACCAATGAATCAGGAAAATCATGTAAATTATTTAATGAGAATCCACCATTTACTTAGAAGTGTTATTATCTGATATTATACATGAAAAAAAAATTGAAGTTTTATAACCGTACAGCGGTACAGGGCGCTCGTTTCTCAGATAATATTAAACAAAAAAATTCGAGTTTTTTCAATCGTATATATAGTGCACTCATTTCATCATAGCATTTATCTGCTTTGTGTATTCTTGAATGAAATTGCCTTCCCTGTTTCTTCACCATTGAGGCTGCTGTTAGTCAGGAAATCTCTATACCATTTTGCTGAAAGCTTGGGAACTCGATCTAAAGTAGCGCGATCGACATAGTATAGACCAAATTTCATCTCGTATCCTCTCGCCCACTCGAAATTATCCATCAGGCTCCAAATAAAATAACCGCGTACATCAGCACCATTCCTGTAAATGCCACACAAAGGCAACAAAGATTCAGTCGTTTCTTCATTTCGCGGAAAAATTTGGGTTGGTTGGGTCATGACTCTGTTTATTACTTTTGCCACATCTTGACCCGTCCAAGTTTGACCCAACCTGGTCATTTGTCACCTCTAGACTAGAGGCTCTAGTTTTGCCCATTGCATGTCACTTCAGTACATGAGGAGGGGGCGGGAGTAGATTTACCTGATTGCCTGAGCCAATGATGCAAGATATGCTTTATGGAATTCAACTCGCTTAGTATCATGTTGCAACTCATCTGCTTGTGCAGTGGTAGGATTTAGGGAAGAGTAGCCTGAAATGCACCTCATAAGTCAGCATTTCAACTAACTAAGAATACTGCCACAGTCAAGTCATAACTAAAATTACTAGGTAAATCCAGACAGGAGCGGATGTAGCCTTTCAGCTACGGGTTCATCTGAATCCATAGCTTTTGAAATGTCGAGAAATATCAATCATATCTGCACCCATAAAAAATTAGACTAAAGGATAACACATTCTCAAATTTAGGAGTTTTCTTCCTACTTAGTCATGTTGATACTTTGACTGGTTTGGGAATTCTGTTATTAGCTCGGATACCAGTACTAACTCATCTCATGATACTATGCACACAATGAAGTATGAATACGAATCATAATTAATTGAATGCAAGGTAAATGAGGCTCGATTATTCACCATTTTCAGTGACAAACATAGGTTTGTTATGATATCTCTTCTTCATGTAGTCCACAACCTCCTCCATTCCTTTAGGGACGACAAAAAATCGAGGCATTCCTGTCTATGGGAAGTAGGAAAAGCATCTCACTAGGAGACAAAGCGAGGTCTTGAGTGTAGGGAAAGCAAAATTTAGGATTAAGAAAAAATTACGTACCCGTTCTCCAATGGAAACACCATCTTTCTCTCCTAGAGTAATGAGATACCCATGGATAGGGTGATCTCCACCCGCAGTACAACTAGAATCGGAGCAAACACAGCTAGAATAAATGCAATCCTTAGCATACAGAGTCCCATAGTGGTTTATCCCGATGAAGTCAATACTATTTTTGATAAGATTTCTTTCATCTGAGGTGAACCTCGGTAGTAAACTTCCAAGATATTTACGCATTTCCGGAGGGTAATCTCCAAGTACTAAAGGATCAAAAACCCTGAGATAAGACGTAATGGCACATCAAGATTTATAGTGCAAGTTCTAGTGATAGAAGAACTTCACACTTGCAAGCTTCAAGTACTAAGTTCTTTCCACAAAGTCTATGGACTCTTTGGTTTGATTATAAACAGAGGAACCAAGAGAACAGACAAGTACAATTTGCATGAAATGCTGATATTTTTGTGTACATAGTACTTCTTGTTTTTGTTATTATCGCCCGATTACAGCAAAGAGTTTAATTGAAAATGGAGCCTCCAATAGTGGAATCATCCAAGTAAACACAATCAAAGCAAAACCCAAACAGGGCAAGAAACACACTTAGGCTCGTTAGGTGCTAGAAAGAGATAGTGGCAATTGATAGTTAATATGTTAAACTTGTTTAAAATTGCTTCTGTTACTACCACTTTACGACAGTAATAAGTAGTTTAGTTGTAGGAGGAGTCTCTGTTTAAATTTAAATTTAGTTAGATTGGTTTTATGAATTTTATTCTGCAAATTCTCTGCAGGTTTCTGTTTTGAAGTTGGCAATTTAAAGCCCTCAATGTTTAAAAAAAAATTAGAGACAATTCCAATCATTTTTAACCTTTTTTTGTGCTACGCCATCTTTTAAATAACCAACAAAACTTCACCATCTGAGCCCTGAGGCAATATATGAATGATCTCCTGATTTTTCTCAATGATGTGGAAACTTGTGTGCTATAATAGAGAAAAACAACTCAACTACTAGATAATGTCTTATAAATCCTTGGTTATATTTCCAACATTTAAGGAGCAGTTAACGATATGATACTGTCAATGACATGAACGAGCCTGCTAAAGGCCAAGGTTTAAGCCAGTACGACTTACCAAGCAGTGGTAAATACCAAAGCCCTATTAGCAGCGTCACGGTCAAAGTCATTATCCCTCAAAGGTTTATACATAAATGCATTCGCAACAATACCTATCAATCCACCATGTTTAGGCTGCATATGGTAGCATCAAATTTGGGTAAGCACATGTTACACTATTTGAGAGATTAGGTGAATGAATAGGTGAAAGCAATACTTGCCTGAAAATGGTCGCGATATAGTTTTGCAGCCTTGGCATGTGCCAATAACATGTTATGCATAACAATAAGAGGTTCAGTATCAGAATTTCCAGCTGAACAGTTGCCAAAAGGCCGGGAACAGTGAGCAGGTGGGTAATTTCCTGTCACATAGCCCATTTCTGCAAGTATGTTTGGCTCGTTGATAGTGATCCAGTGCTTCACTCTATCGCCAAACCTCTCGAAACAAATTTGAGCAAAATGGGTAAATTCTTCCCTATAGGGAAAAAGGGAAAACAATTAAAATGGACATCCTTGAGATCGCAGCTAATGTATAATGACAAATATTTACACAAAGAAACATACTGCATGATAGGATCAAGCCAGCCTCCATATCGTTCCTCAAGTTCTTGTGGATGGTCATGGTGACTGACAGTCACAAATGGTGTTATTCCTGCAATTATAGGCCAAATTTCTGTAATCTTCGTACAATATCCAAGAATTCACTAAGTAAAAATACTTACTATCTGCAAATATTATACCTTTGAGTAAGAGAGAATCAATGAGTTTGCTGTAGAACGTAACACCAGCAAAATTTACTTTACCAGACCTTCCTCCTATCATAATTCAAGACAACAGAGACTTAGAAGACGTAAACAAAAATAAGTAATCCAATTAAGACAGCCATCAACGGAACAAAAAGATAACAGAAAGTACTAGGAACGACTCTGCTCCATGAGATGGAGAATCGATAGGCAGTCAAGCCGATAGAGTGCATTAACTCAACATCTTCCTGCAATAATCCATCAAATCAGAAAGTCAATCTAATTTCTTTTAAGAGAACTTTTGAATAACTTGGTTATTTATGGAAGGTTAAAAAAACAAACAAACAAGAAGTCAAAGTCTAGCGACTAAACCTGAAACCTATGGTAATGATCATCCGCTATATCTCCATTATCTCCATTCTTTATCCTTCCTAAAACCATTTAAAAGTGGAAAATCCTTCTCAGTGTGTGCATAACAAAACAATAGTAATAAATAAAATAGGCTTCAAAAAAGATATCTGAGAAATGGACTTTGGCTTAACTCAAACTCGGAAAACCAGCTCTAAATCCCCAAAATGTGACATATCTAACACCCCCACACGCCCAGGACTAGATATTTCAAGAGTCAGCAATATAACACGGACGCCCAACATCAGAGTAAACCAAGAAACTTGGATGAACTTGGGGTGGGGCGCAACACGTGTAACCCAAGGAATTGGGATGAACCTGGACTCTGATACTACTCCCTCCGTCCCAAAAAGATGGTCTCACTTTTCTTATTAGTTTGTCTAAAAAAAAATCGGCACATTTCTATATTTAGAAATAATTTATCTTTTTGAGATAATTTATAACCATAAATATTTAAAAATTATTTTGGACCACACATTTTAAAAGTCTTTCTTTATTTCTTAAACTTTATGTCAAGTCAAACTAAGACAATCTTTTTTAGGACGGAAGGAGTATGATATAAGACCATATAAAGAAACTTATTTTTAAATCCGCAACCGACATACCAATATAGCATCTAACAATATGGATATGGGTATTTACCTTTAGTATGACTAAAAACATCCCAATTACTCAACCCTTTGCCATCTTCAAGAAATGCTCCTTCAATCTGAAAAACAGGAAGCAGATATAACATAAGAGATAAAAAAAAAAAAAAAAACTATAATTTTGGTGAACAGTAACATATAAAAAGAGCAGAAAATACTTGATAAGCTGAAGTGGTAGCTCCAAAAAGAAACCCATCAGGGAATTGTGAACTCTTCACATTATGTTGTTCCTCAAGAGAATTTACAGATACAAATAGGAGTAGACACAGAAGAAAGAAGCAGCTGAAATAGTTGCTTCTACTCTTCATTTCACTCAGAATAATTGTCAATCTTATTATTTTTGCAGACACCCAAATCCACTAGCATTAACTATTTATGTGAATTGCTCCAAAAAAAGCACCAACAATTTGAAGCTAGATGGAGTTTACTGAGTTTTCTCTACTAAAAATAGTACTATTACTTATAAGAGGAAAGGAGACAATTGGAGAATATTAATGAAGTACGTAACACCTACAGGGACCTAGGGTGGGCATGATACGGTAGAAGAATCCTAAATTTTTTATAATGCGGTTTTAATATTATAGTATTTGGTATGCATTTTTTAAAAGTTTAATATTTAGTATGGTGTTCGATATTCATAAAGAAAATACCGAAATATATAATTACATGTATAATTCATATATCTTAGTATTATAATATTAACAAATATATAAACTAGTATTATTAGAAAATTAATTGTTTAAATGTTGAAACTTTGACTACTCTATCTTGATTTTTATGTCTTTTTGTGTAATTGATTTACGAAAGCGATTGCTTGTACTTTCTTTTGAATATTTTTACATGTATAAGGTGTTTTATACATAATAATTGAGATATTTTTTAAGTAGTGGAAGTCATAATTCTCCACGATATGAGTATATGTAAATCGAAGTCGGACAAACTATAGTACCGATTTATCATATCGTAAAATTCCAAAATCGGACTTTAAAATACTGAACCATCCAAATTAATTTGGTACGGTAATGGTATAGTATTTTTAGAAATCAAAATTATCGTATCGAAATTTTAAATACCGTACCATGCCCACCCTACTAGGACCATAGGGTCCAACTCTTGATTATTACTCACTCAGTTTCATTTTATGCATGTTAATTTGATTGGACACAAAATGTAAAAATTAATAAATTTTGCTATAATTTTAAATTAAAGGTGTGTACAGTATATTAAAATTATCATTTTAATCTTGTGGTCTTCAACTAATCATGTCATTTCTTTTGAAAAAAAACATTTTGTAAGATGAGAATGTTGAAAATTTAAAACTTTACTGAATAAAAAAGGACATCATTTTTACATATTGTTATTAAATAGACCAATAAACTTAAATGAATGGAGTAATAAGTATCAGCCGGACTGATTGACGCAAATGTCCATGTGTTAGCTCCGTTCTAGATTTTGTTCCTATTTTCAAAAGTTGTTATAATATAACTTAGAGTCCGTTTGGATTGACTTATAAGTTGCTGAAAATAACTTTTTTGAATGTTTGGCTGGCCAACTTATAAGCCATTTGTGCTTAAAATAAATGCAAAAAAATAATTGAATCCGTTTGAGGCTTAAGCTTATTTAAAAGCGGTTTTTTGGCCATTTTTTTTTAAGCTATCCAAATAGGCTCTTAGATCTATAGACCTTGATCTAAAAAGTCCACAAATTACCCAAAAAAAAATAAAAAAATTTACTACTAAACAATGGTCCCAAAAAAGGACAACTGATATACACCTTGCTGGTGCATCTGATGCAAGCTGAAATCTTCATGGTTGGCAGAATTTCAAGATTAGATGCAAGGTGCATGGATTATACAAGGCAGCATGGAGTCATTTCAAGCAGTTTTGAATTTAGTTATTTAGGTTCAAGTTTTAGTTTAAGTCTAGGTTCAATTCTTATTTCATCTCTGCAGTTTATTTGCCAATTGGCCAATTGTAAAGACTATTTGATTTGTTTTTGAGGAAAAAATATAAAAGCAGCCCTAGGCCCCAAAAGCCTAGTGAAATTTATTTTTTTAAAAAAAAAAAAAAAAGACAACTGGTGAGCATTTGTGTATCAGCAACGAATGGTGCCTAAGCTGTAGTAATATTACGTGTTAATTAATTTTAAATAAGGAGTAGGTGAGTGGACGATCAATAAAATTATCATTTACTAATATCACAAGTCACACAAAACAGCAGGCCCAATCAATGGCATTTAAATTACTGTACTTTTAGGTAGTTATGTTTTTATATCTCATAAAAATTTACTTTTTCCATTCACTTTCACTTATTCACTATACTTAAAATACGTTTTATTTTTACCCATCATTTTTAACATATCAAGAGAAAAACATAGAGTAGTTTTTTCCATATTGTACCTTTAGCATTAACTAGGTAATTCACCCGCATTTCGCGCGGTCCTAAATGACCTCATTAAACTTATGAATAATTCTATCCTAATATCCGAATATTAAAAATAACAAAAAGGTAATTTTTAAAAAAAATTAGAAACATCGAAGACATTCCAACAAAAAAGTACAAGATTTGACACTATCAGATATCTCAAGAACCTCTTGATTGCAAAAGTCTTTCCACTTACATTTTTTTCAATTGTAACATCTGTTCCTTGATATATTGGCTCTCAATTTTGAGTGATCTTTCATGAAATAATCAAACATTGATTTCCATGAAAAGTATATAATATTCAATTTCATGACTCACCTATGTACTCTCTGTCTCAAATCTTCATGACGTAAGATTTCCTAAAATCATCACCATAAAGATCAAGGGTTATAGTTTAAATAAAAATTAAGTCAATAATACTCTTAATTGAAATTCTTTGAGCACAATTTTTTTCCATATGGTTCAGTAAAGTTGACTCTTCGTGATCATCGTTGGAATCTTAGTATTAATTCTCTAGCTAATGAAGAAATGCCAAAAAAAAAAAAAAAAAAAAAAAAAAAAAAGGAAGAAGACAATGTCGAGGTTTTCGAGATGAAAAAAGACAAATAAATTAAATTCACTAAACAAACGTGATGTATTCTTTCAATTTATTTTTTCAAAATCTTATTAACAGATTCAACAAAGAAAAGTACAATTGAACAGTTAAAGTACTTAAACAGGTTAAATATATAATGAAAACGAAAAACATTAGAAAGAAAGAGAAATGGATGTAGTTAAGATTTTCAATCTCAAGTGGAAGTATGTAACAATCAGATATCCAGTAGATGAAAATACTTAATATTATAATTAAATTAATAAGATATCAAGGTTCCTCAATATGTGACAAAACCAAGAAAATAACCTTTCCTACCGTTTAACATATTATTGCAACTGCATCTTGGTAATGTTGTATCTTATATCAAGATCCTCCAACATGTAACGAAGCCAAAATAATAGTTTTTCCTACCATTTAATAATCATCCATCAGTCTAGAAAAAAATATCAATCTAGACTTTTTTTTTTTTTAATTATTCCAAATATAACGAAATCTTTCTTCTTCTATTGTCATGTAACCGACCACACTGATAGGGTGGTGCAATAATCTACCAACTTGTAGAAGAGTATGCCCCTCTTAAGTCTTTTTTATATCCTGAAGTAGTAGACCTGTCTCATTGTCTCATGATAGTTCTGCCGATTACATCTGCCAAATGAATTCCATGTTTGTATTGTCTTCGGCATACATGTGTACTATTAATCTTTTGAGAGTCCTCAATGGATTTCCTTCACATAAGTTAGGAAGGCAATTCGACCATTGTAAGCCCACACTTTAACTTCAACTATTTTGCACTTTAAATCTGATAGCACAACAAAAATCTCGAGGAAAAGCCAATTTGATCCATCCTAGTAAATGTTTTGAGTTGCAAGCCATTATAGATTTTTGAACTTGCATAATGAATTGCCCAACTGACTGTTTAACAATAGCAAAAACTTAAATTTAGTCTAAAGACTCCCCCAAATCTATATATATCTAAAGACCATGTATACGAGGGTGTAAGTCAAATAGAAGAATAGATAAGTAACAACAATCATATATATTTAACAATAAATTAATATGTATAAGTGTAAACGTGCAATTTGTACTTTCTCGGAAAACGTTGATGAAAAATGCATCACATAACTTTTCTGGACATAATAATACTAACATCGCACGAATCTATATAATCAAAAAGAAAATAAGAAGTAGTAGGAAGTTGAACCATGATTCATACACACACTCTTAGTTATCACTTTGGCAAAATACAATAATGGTCAACTCTCACGGTGCTCAAGCCATGGATTTTTGACATCAAGCAGAAACGAATGTATGGGAAAATTTGTGCATTACTCGGTGAGGTCTAAATCGCAGCATTCTGAGCCATTCTCTTTCTCAGCAAATAGATTTTGACACATTTTTCAATAAAATTATTATATTCTAATGCTGTCAATTCAAGAACTTGGAATTAAAAAAATTCTTTCTCATATTAATTGACTAAGCAACTCAGTTTGTTGAATCTTGGCTGCACTGGAGCAGAGCACGAAGTTATAGGATCTCAAAATCACTCGACTTTTGATATTCAAACTTAACTTGGCATGTGTAAAGTGTTTATTAAATATGGGTAGGGGGAAAAGCTAAAGTGGAAAATGGAGTTATATTTTAAACACTTGGGGAAAGTAAAGAGAAAATGCAAATTAAGATTTCTAGACATTCAACTTTCAAATGTTATTCTTATGAACTCTTGGATACAGGCATTCCTATATAACTTAAGTGACACATTAAAAGTTTTTTCTATTCTTTTGTTAACTGATTTATGTATTGGATTCCATTCACCTCCTTTAATTACATCAATGACTTGTAAACCTTATTATGATTTTGTATTTTGGGCTGCCATTGATGGGTTTGCATTGATTGTCCCACGTGTGTACGGATTCCATTATCAAGATATCCACGGGCTTGTACTAATTTCTCCAATAATCATTGTGTGAACCTCTCACGTTCTTGACGACATTGTTAACTCTTCTTTCCCACCCATCATAGAAAATACAATTTCAACCTTTTGCCAAACAAGAAATAGATATTTTCGAACAATACTATCGTACAAACGAGAGAATAGATAAAGCCAAAAGAGCTTATTTAAAAGATATAAAAAAAAAAAAAAAAAAAAGCAGAAAAACATTTTCACAACATTTCACATGGATGTAAGTTCTTTAGAGCTACTGAGTTAACAATTGGACCATTGAAGATAAGGCAATGGTTGCTAACCTTGAGTGAAAACTTGCGATTATGAAAATTCCAAAGATGCTATTAATACCCGCATTAATTTTTAATAATTATTTTAAGCACATAATCATGTTCCACAATGAAAGGTCTAAAAATGATATCCAAAATTTAAAGATAATTTGAAACGCGATGTTCAATGATGAAAGGTCTAAAAGATTCTATCTTTTCAGAATAAAAAGAGAATCCCAGAAAATGTTAAAGCGAGAATTTTTCCAACAATCAACGGTCTAAAAGTTTTATCCCGTAAAATATAAAGGGAATTCCAGAAAATGATAATGCTATACTCAAGATATGGGAGTGAGAGATCTAAATTTATTTTGAAGAAAGTAGTTTGAAAAAAATCTTCAAGAGAATAGTTGAGTGGTCGAGGAATCATTGCAACAAAAGGAAAATAAAGTGGTTTGTAATGAGATTTGCTTGCATTATACCTTCATAATGAAGATGATTCTGAGTAAGGTTATTCCAGTATATTAAGCGTTGGCCGGCGATCAAAGTCATTAGAAAACCCCAACGATTGGGGAATACAAACGGGTTTTATCCCGACGAATAGATAATACAGAGTGAAAATTTCTGTGCCACCAATGAGGATTTTCAGGGAGTTGAATTTGCAGGCGGTAGCTATGTGTATCCGTTATTCTAATCTAGTTCAGTGGAGGAAGAATACACAGAGAGACACAGAAGGAGAAGCGAATTGAGTAGAGAAACTGAAATGGATGGAAGAATACCGTGAGAGAGGAAAGGAATGGAATAGAAAGTTTTTGAAAAGGTTTGGGTTGCCGACCGAAGCGGCACTTCTGTGTGCGCAGATCGGTTTTTTTTGCATAGGAAAATATTAAAAAATTGTAAAAAAGGATAAATACAAACCCTGTATTTCTATGATGCCACGTCAACGGGCCTTTTTCCTGCTTTTATATATATATAGATTACTTATTCCCCAAATTATTTCCAAAGACTTAATACTAAACGTTAATTAATATGAAATTATGGTATAATACTCATATCAATTATTGTTTCTTAAAGAATGTCCAAAGTCAAACTGAACAAATAAAAGTGAACTGAAGGAGTATTTTTCATGGGGTACACAATGGTGATCACATTTGAATATTTAATTGGTGAAAGAAATGGAGGAAACGTGTTAAACTTCGTACTGCAAAATGATAAACGCACCAGAGGAGTTTGACAATTTATATTAATTAAACTCAAAACTTTTAATCAACTTCAAAATATTTTTAGTGGGCTCTAACTATTGTATATACATTGTTTACTCAAATTTCAAACAGAAAGCAAATGCACAAATGCTCAAAAATTTGTGTTTTTCTCAATAATATAGAGCTCTCGTCTCATTAATAGTATACTTTTTGCAGGACTATTTATCTGATAAATGATCTGCTTGTGTATACTTGAATAAAATTGCCTTCCCTATTTCTTCACCATTGATGCTGCTGTTAGTCAAGAAATCTCTATACCATTTAGCTGAAAGCTTGGGAACTCTACCTAAAGTAGAGCGATCAACGTAGTATAGACCAAATTTCAACTCGTATCCATTCGTCCACTCAAAATTATCCATCAGGCTCCAAATGAAATAACCGCGTACATCAGCGCCATTCCTGTAAGTGTCATACAAAGGCAACAAAGTTCAGTCATTTCTTCATTTTGCGGCAAATTTTGGGCTGGTTAGATCATGACTCGTTTATTATTTTTCCACATCTCGACCCGTCCAAGTTTGACCCAACCTGTTTATTTGCCCCTTCTAGTTTTGTCCATAGCATGTAGTTTTAGTACATGAGGATGGGATGGAGGTACACTTACCTGATTGCCCGAGCCAATGATGCAAGATATGATTTATGGAATTCGACTCGCTTAGTATCATGCTGTAACTCTTCTGCCTGTGCAGTGGTAGGATTCAGGGAAGAGTAGCCTGGAATGCACATTATAAGTCAGCTTTTCAACAAATTATGAATACTGCCACAATAACTCATAAGTCATCACTAAAATTACTAAGTAAATCCAGAGGAAGTAAGTCCCAAAAATATAAAAATTAACTCAAACACGGTACGTTCTCAAAATAAGGAATTTATCTTTCCTTTTTAGCCATATTGATACTTTGACTGGTTCAGGAATTCCATTTTTAGATACCACACCAGTACTAACTCATATCGTGATACTATGCACACCTGAAGCACGCAAATGAATCATACGTAATTACTATATTGTAAGGTAAATGAGGTTCGACTATTCACCATTTTCAGTGAGAAACATAGGTTTGTTATGATATCTCTTCTTCATATAGTCCACAATCTCCTCCAGTCCTTTAGGAACAACAAAAAACCGAGACATTCCTGTCTACGGAAAACAAGAAAAACATATTACAAGGAGAGAAAGCGAAGGCTCGGGTCAGGAGAAAGCATAATTTAGGATTAAGAAGCAATTTTGTACCGGTTCTCCGATTGAAACGCCATCTTTCTCTCCAAGAGTAATGAGATATCCATGAATAGGGTGATCTCCACCCGCAATACAACTAGAATTGGAGCAAACACAACTAGAATAAATGCAATCCTTAGCATACAGAGTCCCGTAGTGGTTTATTCCCATGAAATCAATACTATCTTTGATAAGTTTTCGTTCATCGGAGGTGAAACTCGGTAGTGCACTTCCAAGATATTTACGCATTTCCGGAGGGTAATATCCATATACCAAAGGATCAAAAACCCTGACATAAGAAGTCAATGGCACATCAATAATTTTAATGCAAGTTCTAGTGATAGAAAAACTTCACACTCGCAAGCTTCAAGTACTTAGTCCTTTTACAAAGCCTATGGACTCTTCGGTCTGACTATAAGCAGAGGGACAAGGAACGGACAAGTAAAATTTCAATGAAAAGTTGACAAGTCTTTAAGACTTACCAAGCAGCAGTAAATGCAATAGCCCTGTTAGCAGCGTCACGGTCAAAGTCATTATTCCTCAAAGGTTTATACATAAATGAATGCACAACAATTCCTATCAATCCACCATATTTAGGCTGCATATAGTAGCATTAAATTTGTGTAATTAGCACATGTGACACTATTTGAGAAGTTAGGTGAATAGGTGAAAGCAGATACTTGCCTGGAAATGCTCACGATACATTTTTGCAGCCTTGGCATGTGCCAATAACATGTTATGCATGGCAACAAGAGGTTCGGTATCAGAATTTCCAGCTGAACAGTTGCCAAAAGGCCGGGAACAGTGAGCAGGTGGGTAAACTCCTCTTACATAGGCCATTTCTGCAAACATATTTGGCTCGTTGATCGTGGTCCAATACTTCACTCTATCGCCAAAATTCTCGAAACAAATTCGAGCAAAATAGAAAAATTCTTCCCTGTAGAGAAAAAGGGGAAACAATTAAAACGGGCATCCTTAAGATTGCCACCTAATGTAACATAAAGATTTACATTAAAGAAACATACTGCATGAGAGGATTAAGCCAGCCCCCATATCTTTCCTCAAGTTCTTGTGGATGGTCATGGTGATTGAGAGTCACAAATGGTGTTATTCCTGCAATTTAATAGGCCAAATTTCTGTAATCTACGTACAAACATCCAAGAACTTACTAAGTAAAATATTTACTATATGCAAATATTACACCTTTGTGTAAGAGAGAATCAATGAGTTTGTTGTAGAATGTAACACCAGCAAAATTTACTTTACTAAACCTTCCTCCTATCACAATTCAAGACATCAGAGACTAATAAGACGTAAACGAATTAAGTAATCCGATTAAGACAGTAATAATGGGAACAAAATACGCCTAAAAAGATAATAGAAAGTACTAGGAAGGACTCTGCTCCATGAGATGGAGAAGCGATACGCATTCAAGCCGGTAGAGTGCATTAACTGAACATCTTCCTGCAATAATTTATAAAATCAGAAAACAAATCTAATTTTTTTCAATAAAACTTTGGAATAACCTTCCTTTTTTGGCAAGATAAGGCAAAACAAAAAGAAGAAAAAAAAAGTCAAAATCTAGAGCTACAACCTGAAATTGATGGTAATGATCATCCGCTATATCTCCATTATCTCCATTCTTTATCCTTCCTAAAACCATTTACAATCAGAAAATCTTTCTCAGTGTGTGTGCATAGCTTAATTCAACCCCAAAAATGAGATGTGGCATCTAACGACCCGCATACCCAGTACTAGACATCTGGAGAGTCAAAAATATAACATGGGCATCCAACATCGAGTAAACCAAGAAATTTTTTAGGAAACCTGGGCTAGGGACCTAACATCGAGTAAACCAAGAAATTGAACAAAATTGAACTCTAATACCATGATAAGAAACAAACCTTTGGCGTAACTCAACTCACTAGAACTAGTAGGCGTTTGGACATGCGGTTTGAAACCATAGTTTGAAACCATGAGATGAAACTAGCGTTTGGACATACATTTCATCTCATGGTTTCAAACCCCAAATCATCCAAAAAGGCATGATTTGGGGTTTCAAACCATGGTTTCAAAAATTTTAAATATAAAACTTGACCCATAAGTTTATATTTTATAAAAAAAGACCCATAAGTGGGTAAACATTTTTAAAAATCACTCCCACCAACCATTTACCAACCTTTATTTATGTCTACCATGTGGGAGGATTATATTAAAGAGTAGTTACATTACTATTCATGTTAAATTTTCATTTTTATTAAACTAAAGTTTGATCAATTGATGTTGTATTTTTTAGAAAGGTCTTTTAGTAGCGTATTAATTTTGTTATGAATTATGACTTGCTCATTTGGTAAGATTGTATAAGAATTGAGAATGTTTTGATAGTTTCACAACTTGTGAGTTTTTATGTCTATAAGAGAAAATACAACTTAAGATATCCAAATTACATGTCTAAACATGGTTTCAAACGGCTCCCCAATATGAGTATTGTCCAAGACCATATACCAATTTTTAAAACTCCAACAGGCATAGCATGTAATAATATGAAAATGGGTATTTACCTTTAGTATGAGTAAAAACATCCCAATTGCTCAACCCTTTGCCATCTTCAAGAATTGCCCCTTCAATCTGAAAAATAGGAATCAGATATACTTGATAATTTGAAGTGATAGCTCCAAAAAGAAGATAATTTGATGACAAAGCGGCATATTAAAAATAGCAAGAAAATACTTGATAAGCTGAAGTGGTAGCTCCAAAAAGAAAGCCATCTGGGAATTGTGATCTCTTCACATTCAGTTCTTCCTCAAAAGAATTTACAGACACAAATAGCAATAAACAAAGAAGAAAGAAGCAGCTAAAATAGTTATTGCTGCTCTTCATTTCATTCAGAATATTTATCAATCTAACTATTTTTGGAGAGACCCAAATCTACAAGCATATAGTACTATTTTTGTGAATTGATCCAAAAAGAACACCAAAAAAATAGACATATTTTACCAGAGGAGACAATTGGAGAATATTGAATTTTTAAGGTACGTGCATCTACTGGGGCCACAGGATCCAGCTCTTGATTATTACTCGCCTCTCTAATTTTATGTGTTTGACTGGAGCTAAAGTTAGAAAATATAAAAAGAAAAAATAAATCTAAGTAGGTGTTTGAACGTAAATTGAATGATACTTGGAAAAAAAAAATAGTAGTATTTAAAGATATTTAAAAGTTAAGGTTGTGTTTGAATAATATTTCACTTGAAATATATTGTAGTTATGTGAGTGAATTCCGAAAAAGTCATTTTTTTCAGTTCACATTATAAAAGGCCAAGAGAATTTTTTATTTTTTTAATTTTTTTGTGTAATTCTTTTTCATGTTTAGAGTGAAAAATTGACACAATGTATAATTGAAAGGGTTTTCGAACAAATAAAATTATGTCAAAGAGGGCTCATAGTTAAATTAAAGGTGTTATACTCAAATGATTCACGTCACTTCTATTACAAAAAATATTTTGAAATTATTATAAATAAAGATAAATGCATTATTGTTTAAACATATTATTTTATAAAATAGAACAATAAAGTAATAAGTAGTTGGGTCCAAAGGCAGGTATCAGCAACTAATGGCGGGTAGCTGTATTATATTTATTACTTATTATAAAATATGGAGTAGGTGAGTGAGCCATCAATAAAATAATTTCATTTACTAATATCACAAATCATATAAACAGCCGGTCCAATCATTGGCATTAAATCACCGTACTTTTAGGTAGTATTATTGTGTTTTTATTTCTTACTGAAAAGATATTTTCATGGATACACAATGGTGATCACGTTTTGATATTTTATTTTGGTGAAACAAAGATAGGAAACGTGTCAAATACGGAAATTTTATTTAACTAAGTGTGAAATTATATATAATCGCCAGCTCCTTCTGGACTATAGAAGCCGGACCACAAGTAAAGAGCTCTACTGTTCTAAGAAAATAAACTGCATCATATACATGCTAAGAGCCCGTTTGGAATGGTATAAGATGTTTTCAGCTTTTTTAAGTGTTTAATTTAAAATTTTCCACAAGTCATTTTGTCTTAAAATAAGCGCAAAAAAATAATTAGTCCGTTTGCTTAACTTATCTAAAAAGCGAAATTATAAGCCCAAAAAATAAGTTGGGCTACCCTAATTTTCTTTTTTTTTTTTTTTTTTGGCTTATAAGCTGTTTTCAGCTTATAAACTGCTTTTTTTAAGCCCATCCAAACGGGCTCTAAGCTGTTATTTAAACAGGAAAGCTATTTAGTCCTTGCAGCATAAGCTGCCACTTCCTCTGTCTATTGCCCCTGACCCATAATTGGAGAGCAATTTCCCTCAAGCCTGCTCGAACTCTCTTGTTGTGATATCCTTTGAAACCTTCTGCAGTTCCTTTTGATCCAAACGTTGTATACTGTTGCATCAAATAAGAACTTCAGTATCTCTGCTCTAGCTTTATTGTGTTACTTGTTTTGCCAACAAGATAACTTCATCCTCCTAATTTGTAATCTGCTTATTAACACCCATCCACCTCAACAAAGAGCTTCATATATGACTTGAATAAGCACAATCATTTAATAAAAGGTCTAGTGTTTCAGCTCTTCCTAATGTACATAGCACACATTCTTTGTCCACTTTAATAACCCATTTTTTCAGCCTATCAACAGTGTCCAGTCTTCTCTGAATATCAAGCCAGGTGATAAATTGATATCTTGACACAGTGCTAGCTCTCGTAGTGATCCCCTTCCAGTACACCTTGGGGAAGTGAGGTATAAAAGACCGATATGCTTTTTTAATGCTGAACTTGCTCTTCTAACAGTTTCTCTGCAGAACAGCTAAGCTGTTATTTGTATTCAACCATATCCTTGCATCAAATACTTTCCTCACAAGAAAAATAGTTTGTGATGATGTAACCATCTCATCTAGGTCCCCCTTCTTAAGAGAGAAACTATGAATCCATAGAGTGCCTTTCCGTTACACCTTGGAAATTTCGTGTCGTCTGCATTATAAGTGAACTAACGCTAGCCTAAAGTGTACATGAAGCCATTATAAGGTTAATAAGGGTATTTGATAACTTTAAGTGTGTACCTTAAGTTTTCGGAGTTAAATGAATCGGTGAAAGCAAGTTCGTTGAAGGAATTGGAATTTGAGTTATGTTTTGGGAAGATTTCGTGTCATTTGAGTTATACATTGCTTAACATTGCCTCGAGGGGGAGATATAGGGCCCCTTGTAGGGTTAATGAAGTTTTATATATAAGTGTCAAGAAGGTTCCATAAGGATTGGAGGTCAAATAAATCGAAAAGAACGCGTTTTCGCGAAAGTCAGAGTTTATGGTCTAGTTTGCGGCCGCAAACTGAGTTTGCTGTGCAGCAAACTGGCCGCAAACTCACCAATTTGGCAGCCCTCACTGCCCAACCTCCTCCCTAAGGATAGTAGGGGAGATGCGGCCACATATCCAATATGCTGAGCCGCATCTCTACCGCAAATTGGTGCGGGGGAGCGATTTTGACAGCTTTTTAAATCCCACAAGATCCCATTTTCATATCAAACCTCCCACACTTATTTCCCCACATTTCTAGAGAGTTCTTGGGAGTCCTTGAAGGTTCCATAACACTCCAAACCTTTCCATAACATCAAGAGAGAAAATCAACATCAAAATATCAAAGGTAATCCATGGAAGGTGATTGTTCTTGTTTCTCTTCAAAGTTGTGATGAACTTGGCCATGAAAGGAGTTGAGGAAGGTGAAGTTCCTCTATTATAAGGTATGTTCTTCATACTATTTACATAGCTGAGTTGATGTAAAGGTTTAGTAACTCTTGGAGAGGAAAATAATTAAAGTGGAAAGTCATAAAGTGTTGAAGTGAAGAAGATGACTATGAGATGAACTTGAAAAGGGATTTTGGATAAATTTGAGATTTAATTGAATATAACGTCTTGATTATGATATTGTGGATGTTGTTATTGTTGTTTGGGGGTTGTTCTATAATATGGTGGAAGTTGATAAAATAGGGAAAGTGCTGCCCAAATTTCGTTAGCTCGTTAATTATGCTAGTTTGAACTTAAGGGTGTTTTCAAGACTTAACCTTAGTGTGAATCCTCTTGAATGTAGATTTTAAGGACTTTGAAGGAGAAAGTTATATAGCTAAGAGGACATAAAGGTATGTAAGGCTAACCTTCTTTCTAAAGGCATGATTTCCTTATCGTGAACCTATATGTGATATCCACAATATTCCTACTCCTATAAATGCTATAAGTTCACAATTCTTGAGATTTGCATGATATTGTTGACAATGTTCTTTGTGACGATAATGATAACGATTATGATGATGAGTTCAATTCTAGAGATGCCATCTAAGATATTCGCAATGTCCTATTCCTAGAAATGCTAGAAGTTTATGACTTTCAAGATCCTGGAGATACTTTTGGTGAAAGCTCTTCATATTGATGATGATAATGATGATGATGATAATAGTGATATGATAATGATGATGACGATGACGATAATAGTCATGATGATAATGATGTTGATGACGATGGTGATTCAATAATAGAAATCGGGGGTTTACCGACTTTATGTCACCCCGATAGTGTTATAATGTTTCTCTCGGATACCTATGTATGTTATAAGTGTATGAAGCTATGTTGTGACACTGAGCCTATGTGGCCGAATATGATATCTATTGCGCGCACACCACTGAAGTTGGGTACGGATAACACCGAGTCTTGTTATGGCCGGGTACGCATGACACCGAGTCTTGTTATGGCCGGGTACGCATGACACCGAGTCTTGTTATAGCTGGGTACGTATAACACCGAGCCTATATGGCCAGGTATGATATTATTATATGTATACGTATGAAAAATCTCCTTTAAAGAAAGGTTAAGTACGCGTACGTATGTATCTGTTAAAAGGTACTCAGAGGTATAGATTAATCTCCGTATCTTATGTTATATTCATGATTTCATTTTGTTACTATTCATGCCTTACATACTCAGTACATTATTTGTACTGACGTCCTTTTGTTTGTGGACGCTGCGTTCATGCCGCGAGTAGGCGGGGGAGACGGTCGATCCTTAGGCGCATCATCAGCTATCTCTCAGGAGTGTTCCATTTTCCTTAGAGCTGCTTGATCTAGTGGTACTATTCTCTTGTGTATATATTGGAATGGCGGGGTCTTGTACCGTCTTTATGGCATTACATATTCCATGTAGAGGCTCGTAGACAGATGTATATAGTTAGATGTTATGTAACCTCTTCGGTTCATATTTTGTACATCATTCTGGCAGCCTTGCCGGCTTGTACAATTGGGTATAGTTGATGATGTTTAAATGGACGTGCATATGTCTATTGAACTCATGTCTCGTACAGTTTATGGAAAATGTGATTTAGCCATGTGGTCCGCTTAGATATGATTGTGAGAAGTATGATTAGAGATGCTCGGTAGAGTAATTCCGGGTGCCCGTCATAACCCTCTGGTTGAGTCATGACACTTTCTTAGCAGCCAGAGCCCAAAGTAGTTTGCAAATAACAGCCCTGTTTTATTGATACACATCTATTATGTTGAGTCCCCCAGTTGACCTTGGCAAGCATAACTTCTACCATGCCACTAGTGCTCTCTTAGATGTGTCAACACTCCCAGTCCACAAAAAAGTTCTACAAACACAAGTAATCAGTTTAGTGATTTTCTTTAGTAACAGGAACGCTTAAGCCCAGTATGTTTGCAGCTCAAAGATGACGCTCTTTATAAGTTGTCCAGTATGTTTGCAGCTCAAAGATGACGCTCTTTATAAGTTGTACTCTACCACTGCAGAAGAGAAATTTCGTGGTCCAATATTTGATTCTTTCCACCATCTTCTCAACTAAGGGCATGGATTATTGGATATTTAACTTCCTTGAGGATAGGGACACCCCTAAGTACTTGAATGGAAGCTCACCCACTATGAAATGCATCTCTGCTAAGATTTGATCCTTCACTTCTTGAGTTGCCCACGCGATAAATAACTCTTCTCCATATCGATTGGAAGGATTGATACCTCGGAGAAGTGACTAAATCTTTCATCATCGGGGATAGACCATTTGTCGACTTTGGAAGGAAATCAACAAATCATCTCTGACCAAAACGAATATGTACCGGCCAGTAATTGCTCATACCGGGATGATAGTTGAAATAAGGGATGTCCGAGTTGTTCGAGAGATTTGTTAAGGTACTCCATAGCCAAAAAGCACCGGTAACACATTCCATCACTAGTTGCACAAACTTCATAGGAAAGCCAAACTCAAGCAACAACATATTCAAGAAGCACCATTCTACTGAGTCATAGGCCTTTCTAATATCTATTTTCAATGTACATCTAGGAGAGACACCTATGAAAGTAACTTTCGATAAGTTCATGAGCTACTATTACATTGTCAAGAACACTCCTTCCTTCAATAAAAGCTGACTCAGAAGATCCCACTAAATAATCAACGGTCCTTTAAAGAAACGTATTATCTTTGTGCGTGAAATGATAATTAAACACACCAGAGGAGTGTTGAATTGAGTGTCTTGTTCTTTGACAATTTATGTTAATAAACTCTAAAGCTTTAATCAACTCGAAATATTTTAGTGAGCTCTATTAGGACCCAAAAAACTGTTTGGACAGAGAATTATTACAAGTTGAACTGCAAAATTTTCCGGATTCGAAAAACTTCAAAAAGTGATTTTCACAATTTTCACTCCAAATTACTCATAAAATTTTAAAAATAACTCCAATTTGTATTCATGTCCAAAACTAAATACTTTTTTTTTCTCTAAATTTCACAATTTTAATGTCCAAACACCTACTCAAACAGAAAGCAAATGCACAAATTCTTCTTAATTCATTTCAATTCCAAAATCAGGTTAATTACCAACTTAATAAGTTTTTCTAGGATCAAATATGTTATCCTTTCTCCAGTTCCTTTTTCTATCAATTATTTTCACCTAGTATTTTGAAAGCACAACGACCAGTTTATTAATTAATTTACTACAAATGATATGAGAAAACAGGTCAATAAAAATAGGAAAAAATATGGAAAACTGGTTGATCAATGGCCAGTGATGGGCCGCCATAGGAAACAAACGACAGAGGCAAGTGATGAATAATTGGGCCAGGGAAAGTACAGATATCGATTTTCACTTTGGGCTTTATCTGGTCTAAAGAAACATTTTTTTGCGCGGATTGACCTTCTTTTGGGGTGGTCTTTAAATTTTGTCCCTCAAATTGGTGGTCTTTAAGTTTCGTCCTTCTCTTGAAAGGGTGGCCAAAAATATCCTGATGTTCTAGGTTCGAACTCCCGCTCAGTCAAAAAAATAATAATTTCGCAAGGCAAGGTTTTGCAAAAGTTTTGTCTAATACAACAGACTTTGCCTTAAGGCATAACTAAAAGTCTGTCCCATAAAGCAAAACTTTTCCTTAAGGCATAGACTTTACCTTATAAGGCCAACTTTTAGTTATTCCTTAACAAAACGTTCTGTCTTATGGGATGCCTAAGGCAAAGTCTGCCCCATAAGGCAAAAAGTTATGCCTTAAGGCAAAGTCTGCCCAATAAGGCAGAACTTTTCCTTAAGACATAACTAAAAGTTTGCCTTATAAGGCAAAGGATACTGCCTTCGGGACAGACTTGTGTAGCTATGCCTATGTCGCCCAATAGCATGGTACGCGCAGGCGGCTATATTGCTTTTTCCTTGCCTTGCAATTTTTTATTTTTATTTTTGCAAATCGGAGGTTCGAACCGTAACCTCGGGGATATTTGTAAGCGCGAAGGGCCAAAATTAAAGACCAACAATTTAAGGGACAAAAACTAAAGACTATCCCCAACAAAGGACAATTGTGCAAATTAAAGGGTCATTTGCACTTTTGGCCCCTATTTTGTGTTGGTCTTTAATTTTCATCCCTCATAACAATTAACTTTTCGGCAGGACATATGTTTTTATTTCCGCATTATAATATATTACAAGTTATGTCCGGCACCCTTAAGGAATTTATGCCCCGCTAGACATGAATTTGATTTTATAGCAAAAGTTAAATAGCATCCGTTTGAAGGAAAACCATGCAATATCTTCAAAGTCTAATCCTTGAGCGATTGAATTACTAATATTTTGTCTTTCCGAACCGAAGTAGGCTCGAGTCCATCATGGAGGCCATACATGACTGGTCCAGTCTATAAGCAAGTCTAGCATGCATGATCAAACTACTTCCAAGAATGACTTTGGAGGTGGTCCGGTGAGTGGCCTTGAACTTTTATTTTGTTTGTTTTATAGATAGAATTTAAGTTTAATAAATTTTGACTTTTGACCTGTTCAAGATTCACCAAATTTTGACTTTCGACCTCTTGACCTGTTTAACTGAATTTTAAGCCGCCAATTTCTAATGATTGCAAAGGAAGTAACTAAATTGAAAATGTAATTCACCAATTTTTTTTTTTTTTTAACCTTTATCATTGAAAATTCTAAGCACCTCCAAAAGACTATTGCGTCTCCAACAGCATTGTCAAACGTAACGTGAGATAATTATGTTATTGTTGCTTTCTAATTATGCTTGAAATACATTATGTTATTGTTTCTTTCTAATTATGCTTGAAAGACAAAAAAGAAATACAACCAAAAGACTAAAATAATAATACCAAAATAAAAAAATACAAGCAAATTAAATATTCCATGAATTGATTGGCTTGGAATACAAAAATGTGATAACCGATCGACTAAACTAGCACTACCGATGCTAATCTACTATCGTCTGTAATAAATTCAAAACCGTATATATGCTTCGCATCCAAAATACCGTCAGATTTCTTTATAACGTCATCTTCATATAAAAACACCTCTCTATAATAATCAAGTTTTTCTCGAAACCGATTTTTTATGTTATATTTTACCCCTCTATAACAAGTTTTTACTTATAACAAAGAACAACCATGAAAAAAAGTTTTGACGGGAGGAAAAAGATTTTCGAAGGCAAAAGATAATAAAAAACTTCAAAAAAAAATTGGGGTTCAAGGAGACACGTGGTCGTATTGAAAAAAAAAAAAAATTACATTATTTATATATGGTTAAAAAATTATTTTATAGTTAGTGTATATATGAAAATCAAAAGTTGAGGGGGGGCGGGCGTACCCCTTTGACATCTTTGTGTGTTTACTTTTTCATATTTTGAACCCTCCATGATGAACAATCTCGAAATCAATTTTTCTCCGCTTATAAATAAAGAACACCGACAACAACGATCTTTATAACGTATATATAAGGGTGGTGTGTTTACACACATCCCGGCTCCGGACAACAACGATCTTTATGGGTGTCATCCGACATGGCTTCGTCGGAAATTTTTATTAAATATACATGTATACAAGATAATAACCAAAAAAAGAATTACATATATAGATAAAATAAACTGACACCAATTCGTTACAAGCGTTCTTTAGTTTAGTTGGTATGTGTTTAAAATCTCGCATTTGTGATTCCAGGTTTTAACCTGGCTTATAACTTGTGTTTTAATTTTTTAGTCTCTCTCCTGCTTTAGGTTGCAACTTCAACGAACGACTGATCTTTTGCCAAAATAAGGAGCAGCTGAAACATTTTATAACATTCATAATGCTTATTTGAATCATTCTAGAATTGAGAATATACAGGAAAATTAAGTCCTAACTTTAACAAAATTATTCGTTGTTTTCTATCATTGCAACTTCTCTTAGTAGTTTTTTTCTTCTTCTTTTTAATTGGATTTTTTTTAAAGATATCTGACATTTTGTTTTCTTTTTGGGCTGAACTTTATTATATTTAAAGTTTATCTAAAATGATATTTTAATTTATAGTTTAACTTAAATTTCATTGAGATATATTATTAGAAAGCTTCGAAACCTAAGTTACAATACAAAGTTTATCTAACCTGGAAGACAGGGTCAATGAGTCGAAGTAGCATAGACTAAGTGAGTTGTTTGGCACCTTATATTAAAAAAGAAGTATTTAATATTAATTCTAATGAGGCTATTAATAATATTTTTTCAAAAGAAGAAAACGACGAGGAGCGTTGTATTAATGAATTGTGTTTTTTAAATATGATGTCGATAGGGAGTTGTTCACTTCTTTAAATGTCGATACCGCTTATGAAATATCCTGCGTACGCCACTGATAACAGTACGTTTTTTATAAAATTATTCATCTACAACAACTATCTTCTTCTTTTCGTCTAGAGATTACCAATAATAGGTCTAGAAATTTTGATCAAATATTTTGATACTTTAATACATTATTTATGACAAATAATATTATATGAATGTATATTTCCATCATTTAAAAAAATTCCCTGTTATACAAATTGTAATTAAGATTAAAGATTTTACAATTGAATATAATTAAAAAAAAATATTATTTAAATGTCAATGTTATTATTAGATTTTTCATTAGTAGCTATAATTCCGTCAAGCTAATTCTCAGTCATTCTACGCACATAGATTACAAAATATATATATATATATTCACACCTGTTTGTACACCCAATGGTAATGTTCTAGAAAGGTTTGACTGTACTGATTTTTCATTAGATAAGGAGCTATATTCCGTCAAGCTAATTCTCAGTCCTGGATTCACCCAAAATGCCCATAGATTACATGTATATATATATATATATATATATATATATTCACACCTGTTTTATGCGTTAATTGCGTAATTTCTCATACTTCTATAGTGTTTTAGTTTAAATCATTTATTACTCCTCTTTATATGTTGTAACACGTATCAATCCTTTCCAAACTTCACGTATACCCAACAACATTTACAACCGATATATATAGACATCAAATTCTGGTCTATCTCATTTCTCCTTTTTTTTCCTCTCTTTTCCTCTCCAGGGAAGAGAGGAAAAAGAAAAAGCTTAAATTGAAATGGAGCTTGAAAGTGCCGCCATCTTCAAAAAAACTAATCTTCCTGTCACTCTCAAGGTAATTAATTAATTGATGTGATCCATGTTAAACTTTATAGTATAATCTAATTATTATTATTCTGATAATCTGATGATAGTTTCTATTGATTATCTTAAAACTTGCATGCATGCATCTGTTTGAATCTGAAATTCGTTCAAATTAATGAAAAATGAATTAACATTCTTGTTTGAACACATTTGTTTTGTCTGATGATTCGTTTTGTTATATAAAATTTTTCCAATTCCAATCGTGCATATACTTGATTTTTTTTATTTTTATTTTTTAAACTCCAATTTCATTGTCGCTTAATTATTCTTTTAGTACTTTGTTTTGCCAATTAATGTAGTTTGTTTACTTCTTCGGTCTCTCATATGAACCATGGTGGATTAGTTACAGAGCCATTATTATTGGTTTGGAACTTAACATTCAATTGAATTCGTTGAGTCTATGTTGCATCCCAGCGCGGAGCTAGGCTGCCATAAGGGGGTTCGCCAAAAAACTACATATCTATATAACTATATAGAGTAGATGTTGAATCGAATCCTCTCAGTGAAAATCTTGTCTCCACCATTGTTTGCACCCCACCCTAATTAACACTCCCCCGTTTCAATTTACTTGGCGCTTGTTGACTTGACACTCCCCTTAAGAAATTATTTATTAGGGGTTTGTTTTACTAAATTATCCTTATTAATTATGCTTGAAAAATTAAGTTTGACTAGTACTATTACTTTATATAATTACTTAATAATAAGGGTAATATTGAAAGAAAACTATAAATCTCTCTTGAATTGCTAAAAAGGACAAGTAAAAAAGAAAAATATATAGTATAAGAATCAAGTTAAATAAGACAGAGGGAGTAGTACTTGCTTTTGTGGGGAAAGAAAACATATGCACATATATAATAGAAATGATTGTGTACTGATTCTCATCATCCATCGTGAAGCCACAGAATCTTTTTTAAATTCTATTTTTACATGAGTCATCCTAGCATAACTTTGATTTAGTGAGTATGTTACTTGCTAAAATGCTTTGGGTGATTGACATGTGCAGTTTGAGAATGTTGTGTACAAGATTAAGCCCAAGACTGAAGATATGTGCAACGGTTCCTCTACATCGGACGAAGAGAAAATAATCTTAAAGGGGATAACGGGTATAGTATTCCCCGGTGAAATGCTGGCCATGTTAGGCCCGTCGGGCAGTGGTAAAACAACTCTATTAACTGGATTAGGAGGTCGACTGAGTGGGCGTCTTGCTGGCACTATAACTTACAATGGAAAGCCATTCACCAATGCCATGAAGCGTTACACTGGATTTGTTACTCAAGATGACGTTCTTTACCCTCACCTCACAGTGACCGAAACACTTGTATTCACTGCCCTGCTTCGATTGCCTAAAACCTTATCGCACGTGGAAAAAGTCACGCACGTTGAGGCTGTAATTTCTCAATTGGGATTAACAAATTGCAAGGATAGTATTATTGGAGATCCGCTATTGAGAGGAGTTTCTGGAGGGGAGCGGAAAAGAGTCAGCATTGGGCAAGAAATGCTTATTAATCCAAGTTTGTTGTTTTTGGATGAACCAACATCGGGTCTTGATTCAACAACGGCTCAAAAGATTGTGTCAACTTTGTGGGAATTAGTGAAGGGTGGGAGAACAATAGTGATGACAATACACCAACCTTCAAGTAGGCTGTTTTACATGTTCCACAAAGTGTTGTTATTATCGGAAGGAAATCCTTTGTACTTTGGGAGAGGCGAAGATGTTATGGCATATTTTTCGAGTATTGGATTTTCCCCCTTAGTCGCTATGAATCCGTCCGACTTCTTGTTAGATCTTGCAAATGGTATGTTCATCTATGCTTTTACTAGTATTCTCAAGAGTTATTTTCGCGTTAGTTTGAGATATTGTCATGTCTCTGCCCTTGCAGGGGCTAGCTTTATAGCTAGCTGGCTGGGCACTTGTTAATTAAGCTTATATTCTCGTCATTAACATGTTTTGAACTTTATTTATAACTTTCTCTTGTTACACCTTCTATTGGATTAGAATATAGTGTGATCTAAGGCTTCGAAAGTCGCACATAAAGATAGCAGAGACACTAGCCTAAAATTGAACTATGCTAATGGATCAGTTCATTACGATCATCTCTTAAATAAGAATAATCTCAACAGGATTTTGTTGCAGCAAACACCATCATTTATTGGCAATGTCGCTGGGATTGGGATTTCCTTCACTTTTTCAAGACAAATTCTTCGTCGTGTTTATAAAAATGTCATGTATACATTGACTTATAGAAAATTAAATTCGTATGATAGTTGAACCGGTGCATCTTAAATTGGTGCAGGTGTCTTAGATGATCCAAAAGAAGATCAAGCATCAATCAAGCAAACTTTGGTAACTGCTTTCGAAACCAATCTGTTGGATAGCGTGAAGGAAGAACTGCAAAAATTTGATGACAGTCAACTTCATGAAAAACTACAGAAAGGGAAATTCAGTCAATGGTCTAACACTTGGTGGCAGCAATTCTCAGTATTGTTCAGAAGAGGAATGAAAGAACGGAAGCACGAATCTTTCTCGGCCATCAAGATTGGACAGGTCTTAGTGGTCGCTGTCTTGTGTGCATTATTATGGTGGCAATCTAGTGACATAGAAGATCAGGTACTCGGTACTTCCTCTTTTTCATACCAAATTCGGACAAAAGTTTAGCCGCCTTAGTTTAACTCAAAAGATGGTATTCTTTCTGTGCCTTTGAACTAATAATGTACCAAATAACCGATGGGAATTGAGTCCATAATTTTGTGGCGTGATTATTGTTGTCACGATACCATTTTGGGCCGATGAACCAGAAATAAGAGCCCATAAGCCCATTTGGTTGGTGGAATAAGCACACCTTATCATAGCATAAAACTCTGGATGTAATATTGCTACATTGTTTGGTTGCTTTTTTGTTTTCCGCATAAATCATAAATGCATATGCATGAAGCCGTGTATTATTTTATGCAAGGTAGAATGTAGAATAAGAATACAGCTATAAGTTATACATGGATTATAATTGAAAATGACAAAAATACTCTCGCACACTTCAAATTTATATCTTGTGTTTCCTTAAAACATCAAACATGAAACAATCTCTGCATTACAATTCTTGTGTTATTAATGTATGTGTTACAATCCCTGCATAACTAGTCTTCGAATCAGACAACCCCTATGAGTTCTAATTTTACCAATTGGTGCAGATTGGGCTTTTGTTCTTTTACTCTTCATTCTGGGGCTTCTATCCTCTCTTCCAAGCTATTTTTACGTTCCCGCAAGAAAGGATGATGCTGGAGAAGGAAAGATCTTCGGGCATGTATCGACTCTCTTCATACTTCATGTCAAGAACCGTTGGTGATCTTCCCATGGAGCTAGTACTTCCAACTATCTTTGTCATCATAACATACTGGACAACGGGCCTAAAACCGTTTGCAACGAATTTTTTCTCTACCTTATTCACCCTCCTCTATGGTGTACTAGTTGCACAAGGCCTCGGACTCGCAATTGGTGCATTTGTCATGAACCAAAGATCAGCTACTATACTCGGGTCAGTAATCATGTTGTCGTTCACCCTAGTTGGAGGATATTTCGTTCGCCGTGTTCCAAGTTTCATTGCCTGGATCAAATACATATCGATTAGTCAGTATACGTACAAGCTCTTGATAGGTTCGCAGCTTGAGGCAGGGGAAACATATCCCTGTGGCATAAATGCAACTTGTTACGTCGAAGATATTCCCGCGATAAAGTCCGTAGGGCTCGGAGATAAAGCAATATCCGTTGTTGCATTGGCTATAATGCTTGTGGGTTACAGGTTATTGGCTTATGTTGCACTTATGAGGCTTGGTGTGACGAAGAAATAGATATTGAATTTTCTTTATATTTGGAAGTCCAATTTATTTAAGAGTTAAGATATTATCTTCATGTTCTACTTTCTTGGATCTAACTTAGGTACAAGGCAGAATGGCATAAAGATACTATTGAAAAATTACAAGCTGATAAGAGGGAGTAATGCAAGCTGATACACTTGCAATTTTTGATTTGTCAAACACTTAATATATATTTGAGACATTAAAATTTTGTATGTGTGTCTCATTATTCAGCCACAATATGATTGTTGTAGTAACATATTGTTTTTAGTACCTGGCCAGCACCTATTCTCTTGTTAAGAACAGCTGATCAGAGAGAATAGAAGCAAAGAACAACATTGTATTTCTTTTTCTTCTATAATTTGGTGGGACAAAACTATTTGTAGGTAATCTTTTAAAAGTATTATTTTGACAAGTTTGGGTCCAGTATAAAGCAAAATGTTTTCTTTTTCTCTTGGTTAGCAAAGGGATTTTATGAAATATTTAACTAAGCAGCACTAAGAACAAACGCGGATGCATAACAGTAAACTGATTCCAATATTTTCTTCCAAGAACATATAAATTTCAAAAAATATTAAATTCCGAACTCATTATTTTGAAGTCAAATACAAAAAATTGTAATGATTGAACTCATTTACTTTAGATTAAGAATCTGTCTCTAAGTAAGCACTACTTGAAATCTAAACTCGCAAAACTGCAACTTAATTTATGTTCGCTTAACCATTGGATTGTTCCTTAAGCAAATAGATATACGATACAATGTTGTTAACAAAAGTTGAGCTAGAGTTTTAGTTACAGATTCGGCAGAACTCGTTAGTTTTGGACAAAATCATATATTTGCATTAAGAAATCCATTAATATGTATAAAAGTAATTTTTCATTAGTTTCGGACAAAATCATATATTTGGATTAAGAAATCCATTAATATTTATAAAGTAATTTGTTCAAACGCAGTAAACTATCTTTTTCTAGAATTCAAAGCCCTTAAATTTAAAATTTTGAACCAGCCTCTAATCGTTAATACACAGCTGTAGAAGACTTGTGAATGGAAAAAGCACATCATCTTGTGTCACGAAACCCACCTAGCATAACATTGCTCAATTCGGTATGGAAGTTAATACAAAATCATGCACATTGAAAGAAAGACTTTATATATTCTTGGTTTTAAGGAAACACACAAAAAAAAAAGCATGAGAAATAAAAGTTTCGTGGGAGAGTGTTGCAAAAGAGGTGGAACAAGTTAGGATAACGTCTAATTAACAAACTCATAGATAGATCTATTAGATTCATATAATTGGGGCATGTCCATAAGTTATCCGACCACAAGCTCTGCACCAATTACTATATTAAGTTTCTAACCTAATTCTACACAAAAATTGTTTTGTTTCTTTGCTGTTTTTGAACCTCCCATTATCATTCCCCAGTCCCCACATCATCAATATACACTACTGCCTTGCTCTTTCTTAAAAAAAGATTTGTTTGTTTCTATTAGTATACATTTTTATAACTAAATTTACATTACTTCAGTGAAATTGTAGGTAGGGATATCTTTTGAGCTGAGTGTCACAGTCTATCTACCCGCAAAGGTAGAGGTAAGGTTTGTCGTACATTCTATCCTCCCTACACTCCACTTGTGAGAGCTGAGTGTCACAGCCTATCTACCCGCAAAGGTAGAGGTAAGGTCTGTTGTACATTCTATCTTCCCTACACTCCACTTGTGAGATTATACTGAGTATGTTATTAGCTGTTGTTTGTTGTAGGTAGGAATGAAAATGGGGCGAAGTGGAGTACAGGGCGGGTGGGTTGATCCTATGTGGGGTAGGGCGGGCGAGTTGAAGAAAGAAATTAAGCTTCAAGAGGTTGCAGGGCGGGGCGGATTGAAAGAATTCAAAACTCATTTATTTTGAGTGAGTTCGATGAAATTAGAGGCAGAAAAGTTCTCAAGTTCAATTGAATATTTACCCAATATATGATGAAATCATCTCAGGCGACTTTAATTCATTTTACCATTTATGTGTGTCACTGGCACCCTCCAAATGCAATCATTTATAAAAAATTTGTTCCATCTTGTGTCGTTGCACGTCCATCTTAACATTATATTAGCAAGAAATAACGTGATTTTGAAGAATTATTAATAAAAAATCTACGTTAGAATCGCTCCTTTGTATATTTGCACTTTTCGTTAACTTTTAAAGGGGCAAAAAGTAGTTTGGTCCAGTACAATCATGTACTTTATGTTGATTTTTGTTAAACAAGAAAATATCTCGGTGTCTTCCACAAGGCATGCAGAGTATTCTTTAAAAGTTCAAGCTACATGGTTTTATTTGTTGAATAAATTAATCAAGCAGAAAAGCATCAAAATCTAAATTCTACCGAGTCTTAATTGACTATTATTTAACTTAATAAAGAGATATATACAAAATGAGGCATAAAAAGCATCGGTATTTTATTGCACCAATTATTTTGAAGTTCTCTATCTTTATCTACTGAAGAATGGGATGCGTGTGCTGTTTAAAAGAACTCCTCCATTGGTCCAACCTACCATTTAGAAAATTAGGCGAATTTCCATTTTTTGGACCACTAATTAATATTTAATCACTATTTTAAAAATTATTCAACGTTTAGTCGCATTATAATGCAAAAATAAAATTTGAACAAAACTACCCCAGCTTAAATACTAAAGAACTCCAGGAACTATCCCTGGGGGACCTAACTATTTTTAATTATATTTCAAATGATAACTAAATTTAAATACCAATTTGATACTCCTACGGCGTTTATGTGATACTGTTTCGTTTTTTAGTACGTACAAAAAATAATGATCTGTTTTACTATATTTAGAAAATAAAAATAATTTAACTAAAAACTTACTCTTTTATAGCCACACAAATATTTATAAATTGTTTTAAACCATAAATTTTAAAAATCTTTCTTTCTTTCTTAAATTTCATAATTGAGTTAAAATATATCACATAAATTGAGATGGGAGAGTAATTAATTAGCCAACCCAACTTTTAACATATTTCATAGGTCCCTATTTCATATCATCCATTCATCTTTCCTCGTACATATAGTTCGGCCAGGCCCAGTGGACCCTATCTTAGTTGGTGTTTGGTGGCCGATTTTTCCGAATCATGATTTGAATCGAGGCGTTTGGACGTCGTTTAAAAATCATAATTTGAAATATGATTTTTAATTTTTTTAAATATAAAATTTAACCCATAAATTTATATTTTGTAAAAAAAAAGACCCATAAGTTGGTAGATATTTTTAACAATTACTCTCATCAATTATTTACCAATCTCATTAACTTCCACCAAATTTTATTTATGTCTACCAACCTTTTAATTTATATATGTCTACCAATTTTATTTATTGAACTAAAATTTGATCAATTGATGTTGTATTTTTAGAAAGGTCTTCTAGTATTAATTTTGAGCCGATTGTTATGAATTAGCGTATTAATTTTGTTATGAATTATGACTTGCTCATTTGGTAAGAATGTTTTGATTGTTTTCATAACTTGTGGGGTTTTTATATCTATAATAGAAAATACTCCTTAAAATAGCCAAATTGCATGTCCAAACATGATTTCAAACAATGATTTCAAACGATGTCCAAATGGTGCCTTAATATAATAGTCCCACGAGATCATTTCTCTAGTCAAAAGTTAAAGTTGTTTTTGCTCTTCCAAAAGTGTAAAGTTTAGTTCGATTATAGAAAGTAGTCTTAGACTTATCTAATTTTAGACCCTTTAAAATATAATATCTGAACTTACACCCAAGAAGCATTTAATTTGATATCAAAAGCCTCAATAAATTCATCACTGGTGGGACGGGCGTCAATTGAACAAGTTGAATTATTTTGGACGGGTTAATTAAACATGTTGGGTGAATACACGTGCTGAGTTATAATCCATCCAATATTTACTTAGGTCTTAACTTCTAAGTGAGCTTGTCAATATGAACTAAACAATAAGTCATAATTGAACTCATTCAATTTAATACTAGTTTTCATTTGTACGGTTATTCTTTTATAAGGAGTACAACAACAACAACAACATACCCAGTGAAATCCCATAATGTGGGGTCTGGAGAGGGTAAAGTGTACTGTGACCTACCATGTCTCGGAAGATAGGGAGGCTGTTTCCGAAAGACCCTCGGCTCAAGAGATTCTTTTATAAGGAGTATTATGTTTACTTACCACGTCAAAACTGGTAAAAGTATTCTTATATTTATTATGGTTGTATCAAATACATTATGTGTTTTGATAGGTTCTTTTATAAGTCGATTAACGCTATATGAGTGCAATTCGTTCAAACTTTTAGATGGGATAGTTTTAGCAATAACTAAAATATTCTGCCAACAATATACGCAAGCAACCCAACTCGTCCATCTCTTAGACAAATAGGATGTGTTATGTTTCTACGAACTAGTTTAATTTTAGTATCCATACTATTGGCTAACAATTATAAATTGAGCCTACTGAATGCCTCAAGGAGAAGAACAAATTATAGATTGCATCTCAACCTCAAGCTACAACACCGCGTGGACAATAGGGGATGGATTATTTGGATTGAATCAAAAAATAAAGTTGAATTTAATTTAACATTTATTATTTAAGTGAGTTTGAGTTTTAGTATTTCAACTCAAGGGCGGGGCTAGGTAGGCTCCAGGTGGTTCGAACCCCCTCGGTAAAAAATTACACTATATATATAAGGTTATAATTATATTTTTATGTATATATAATAGATGTCGAACCACCTTGACTTCTTCGTGTATTTACTTATTCATATTTTTGAACCCCTTAGGTGAATATTCTAACTCCGCCACTGAATCAACTTTCAACAATGTTAACTTACTGACCTATTTTTAACGAAGCATAAAACAGCTCATTCTCAATCTTTTGGGTATTGACATGTGTTTATATACTTTTAGATATTTTGTTTTTAGAGTTTTAGACCTGACTAGTATTAAAAATATATATATATTTAAGAGATTTGATATTTTGGTTTCGATTGAAATGTGCTTATTAAAAATTGAAATCAAACAATGTAAAATCAAATCGAAAAATCGAGTTCACACCTCTAGTGGACAATAGTATAGCTACCTCAAAATTAAAGATTCTGTCTTGTTATTTGTATTGACATGAGATGTGTAAGGCCTAAAATTGAAATAGAAGTGAAGTGAAATTAATAGCTGCAGAGCGTATAGCCTTTAACGCACGAGCGGTAATACAATGGGGACTATGTTCTCGAAGAATGAGCCGTTTTCACTGGGAACGTTTTTGTAAATTTTGAAACAATCTATTATATGTTCAAATGCTTAATTAAACATTTCATAATTCAAGTATTTAAATGAAATTTATTGACAAATTAAGAAATTGTGGGTGTTCTATTTTTAAAATAATAATAATAAAAAAGCATAGCTTAACATTGTGCGGGCAATAGTATAGCTAAAAGATTCCTTCCTTGTATTGAAATGTAATAGGTAGAAACCACAAAAAAATGCGGTGCAGTGGATGAGACTATTTCTTCTTTTAATTTTGAGTTCTGTTATGTAAAAGTCTTTGGTAGTGGCAGCTTCCCAGAAATAGATCTGTCAAAGTGCTGAATCGAATATAGTGGCTGTCTGGATAAAATTAAAATAGAAAGTGAAATTAATAGATGAAGAGTATACCAGTCCACACTGTCCACAGTAACGCACGTGCGGTAGTACAATGGGGACTATGTTGTTGAATAATTGAGCCAATTTGATTGGTCGGTGTGATTCTTAGTACAATCATTTATCGCAGTGTCTGGCATCGTAAACCGGAATTTGACGCATCCTACGAATATGCTTTTCCAGTTAATCAACACAATCAACGTGTGACTGTGAAATACAATTTCCACGTGTAACTAGATAAGGCCAAACTTCTTCACTAAAAAGAAGAAAAAAAATAAAGTACTGTTCTTTTTCTTTTTTAAAGACTTAGGCCTCAGCTTTTTATCCTGGAAAATAATCTGTAAATTTAACTTGATATTCATGATGCGTTTTCAGTAAACAATGATTGTGCATATGAACCCAAATAATTGTTTTTGAGTTTCATATAAATGCACTTATCATACTTATCTAAGCTTTGAAAAATAATATTTAATACATATTTAAACTCTATATATGTTCTCATAAGTTAATTCCTGTTGGGGATATTATCTCCGCTTGAAAACATACTTTGAACTAGATTATAAATATAACAGGGGTATTCGATATTATAATCATTGCTGGTCAAAACGAAAAATATACGGCCGTGAGACTGCATTCTTAAACAGTGAGCAAAAGCTAAATCGAAATATCACTCTATTCTTTCCCTTTATACCTTTGGATAGTCAGCACAGAAAACTTCAATTAGAGTTATAGTTATATATATATATATATATATATATAAAGTTATTTCAAAATTATAACACTGATTTTTCCTTAGCTTAGGAAAATGATTAATTTGCATAAACAATATTGATGGCTATATTATGGGTGCGTTCGGTATGGCGGAAAATGTTTTTCTTGGAAAATGTGTTCTTGGAAAATAAGTGAATTTCTACTTATTTTCTCATATTCGGTTGGGTAGTGAAAAATAAGTAAATTTCTAATTTATTTTTTCATGTTCGGTTTATTGGTAGAAAATATTTTTTGAAAAATAACACCCATGCCCCACCAACTCCACCCCAACCCCAACACCCCAAGCACCCACCCTCGACCACTGACCCCCCAATGAAATCCCACCCCCACCCAACCACCACACTCTAACCACTTCATTCACCCACCCCAATCCCACCCCCACACCACTGCTCTTTCCCATCCTCCCACCCTCCCACCTCCATCCAAATTTTCTATTTCATATATTTTATTTAAACTTTTATGATAAATGGAAATTATTTCTTATCCACCGCACCACCACCCACTATCCCTCACCACTACCCACCCCAAAAAAAATTTAACCACGCAAATTTTTCATTTTTATAATTTTTTTAAAAAGGTAAAATTAAATATGAAGTAGAAAATTGGCGTGGGGGAGGGGGTGTCATAGAAAAAAAAAAATAAAAAAAAGCTTTTTAAAACTTTTTTAAACAGAAAATTACTTTTTTGGAGGGGGTGTTGTGGGGGTGGGTGGTGTAAAAAACCAAACAAAAAAACTTTTTTTAAAGAAAAAATAATTATTTTTTTTCGGAGAAGTTGTGGGGGGGTGGGGGTTTCCAAAAAAAAAAAAAAAGTTTGCGGGTGGGGTGGGGAGGCACGGAGGGTTTGGTGGTTGGGTATTGGTAGGGTGATTGGTGAAATGCCAATTGCGCACTTGTTTTCCCTATTTTGATTAGGGAAGTCATTTTTTCATTTTTAAGGAGCTAATTTTCTTTTTAAAAAAAAAATCTAAAACTTTTGACCAAACAAATATGAAAAAATTGAAAAACATTTTTCTAAAAATATTTTACTTCGTACCGAACACATCCAATGTACATGCCGTTTTTTGTCCAGCAAATCAGATGTTGAGAATACGTGCGCTTTCATAAATTTCGTGTACGAACAAGTAAACAGTCCTAATTAAATCCAATTAAACCATCAAAAGTATAATAACAGAATGAAGTGTGCACGAAATAGTTTTTAAAAAAGAAGCTTCCACATACATATCACGTAGACATAAATAAATGTATATTCTTTAAGACAGTCAATGATCAATAAATACATCACCTTTATTCTACCACTGACGTTATTTTCATTCTACGTAGCATCATCACGTACGTGGCAGCAAAAGATGGTCATATTCTCCAACTACATCTTTGACCTACGTCTCTGAAATGTTTTTTCCCCAAAAAAATTGATGTTTAATTAATAAATAAAATATCAGTCTGGTTTGGATTTAGTTGTTCTAAATACAATAATGGTCTCAAATTGTTGTGGCGTTACTCATTCAGGGATTTAAAAAAATTGAAGTTCAATTCGATTTTTGTTGAAAACATAGATACACATACATGTATACATGGCAAGATATAGCTCGACACGTGACAGTTGAAGGTGGAACGTTGATAGTGGTTTCATTTAATTAGAATGAGAAACCCCGGATACATCTTGAACAAACCCACCAAGGCAATTGTATCGGGTCATTAATGGAAGAATAACGTTGTATGACCGGTCCAGGCTCGAAGCAAGCATTACAGTTCAGAATTAAAGTAGCATTTATTATCCATTATTTTTCATTATTAGAATTTAATCACAGCTTAAGAGATGATGTATCCGTACTATAAAAGGAACCCAACATGAACCCTTGAAAGCACAATCGTATAACCATCACTAATAGCAATTACTTATTTACATAGCTCAGCCTTAGCAATTTGTATACTTAGTCATTCTCTTTTGCACCGGAATACTTTGCATTTTCCCAAGGCTCTTGCACACTACCGTTCCACCGGAGGGATTCCCATCAGAGAATTCATTCTATGGATCAAAGAAGTCCAAGCTTAATTATTTCATTACTGCTTATTATTCATATTGATTTTATTCAATTGATTTCTGTAATTGTCATAGGCTTTTTATTCACTATTTATAACAAATCAAATCACATATCCTTTAAACCACAGATAAATTTAATTGTTCTCTTTTTAGGATAAACAACACAAATAATTAAAGAGTAATTAACTCGTGACCTATATTTCTGAGTAATTAAATTCTCTTTATAGATGCGCTATATCGAACAAAGCGAGGAAACAAGCAATCTAATGAAAATAACTCTATACCTAAGCTGTCCTCCATCTCGCATGTAAAAATAGATGACAGACTATTTTAACTAAACAGTGAATATCAGAGATCAATTTCAACTTTCTACAAGCTCACTAAGTTAAACTCTATAATCAATTTTTGTCGATTATTTATAGATATGTGATCCTAATCAGAGGTGAATTGATATGTTATCGTGGAAAGAAAACAGCAAAAGTAAATCGATCGAATAGATGAGCATGACTTTGCTATAGCACGTGGCAATAAAAGAACTCAACAAACCTCAACCTCATTATCATCTTCACAATTATAAATCACGAAAAAGCAATCGACGTGCCCCTTTGACCCACCAAACAATTGCAAAATGCAAATTCTTATCTGCTATATACTTTTGGACAATCATATGCTCTTTGATTCTGCTCAATGTAGCTCAAACACTGCCACGTGCACTAAAGTTCAAAAAAGGAGCCAATCATACACAGAACTATATTATGTTGACTCTTAGCTTTATGCCATTTCATTCTCCATTTGAAGCTTCAAGTGTTTGACATTTGCCAGTTCCTCTCTTTGCTTTTACTTTCTTCTGTTTGGCCCCTACCTGAAGAAAATTGAGGAAACAGGATCTTTTGACCTCTTACAATTTAAATAGAAAAAAATATCTTTTTCAGATCTCTTATGTGTTTTTTTCAAATCTCTTAGGCGTAAAAAATGAAAATTTCTTGTAAAAAAATCATAAAACTAAAAAAAAGTTTGTAAAGGGCCAAAAATTCATTTCTTCCAAAACTGAGAAAATTGGATCTCTTGGCCTCTTACAAATTCCACATACTACATTTGTATGTGGCGATCGGAGGTTTGGCATTACCTCCTACCTTATTAATTGAACATCCAAAATATACATGGAAGGAGGGCTATAACTCCCTTTTACATTACTGAGACTTGCTCAGCTACTAGATGCTACTTCACTAAGAGAGAACATTGGTACTAATTAGAGAACAACTTCTAATAAGTTATGTTCTCTCAAAAAAACCAAAGGGATATTCTCATATTTTATACATTTATGGAACATCATAACTAAAGTAAAGGAAGATCGAACTCATTTTACACGGGACATGTAATACATTCATGATGAAGATACTACCAAGGGTCCGGCAAAAAATAACTACTTATTTGTGCAAAATATCACGATCATTTTTGTACTGCCTGTCTTTGTTTTTCTTCTGCATGCAGCTTCATCTTCTTCTTGTACTTTTGTCCTTCATTTGCCTCTTGCTTATCTGATCCTGAGGTTGGCTATTTGAGCATTGTCTATCCTTACAGCTCCTGTAGCCTCTCTTGGAAGGTCCTGCATAGAATTAAACATATATTAGCTATCAAACTTGTTGAGATAATCCAGCCGTGGAGTAATCAGTGATCATAAGGAAGAGAAGGGAAAGAGTTTAGAGAAAATGATTCAATATTGAATGAATAACTGAATGTACAGTGCATTGATATATACAAAATGACCTCCACTAACTAGTCTAACTAACTAACAATGTACAACTAACTATTTTCACCTAACTCCTCTAACTTTAAGTAATTGCATCATTAGTCCCACAACCTTCTACACTCCCCCTCAAGCTGATGGAAGAAAACAAGTTTTTCATCCCAAGCTTGCATACAAGATATTCATGTTTCGTGGTCTCAGATAAGGCCTTTGTGAGCAGATGCCAAGTTGTTCTTTTGTTCCAATGTGTTGAGTTTGTATGAGTCCTTCTTGAATCTTTTCCCTTACAAAGTGACAATCTATGTCAATATGTTTGGTCCTTCCATGGAAGATAGGATGTGCAGCAATCTATATAGCAGCCTTGCTATCACAGAATAGAGTTATTGGTAACCTCAATGACAAGCTCAGTTCTTTAAACAACCCATTCAACCATGTGATTTCGACTTGATGAGGCCATACTTCTAAATTGGAAATTTTCCGCCGTAACTCTTGGAAACTGTTTTGTTGTTTCTTGGATTTCCAGGATATCAATGCACCTCCAAATTTCATCACATATCCTGTAACTGACTTTTTTGTTTCCACACATGAGCCCCAATCTGAGTCATAATATGCAGTTACCTTCATGTCACCATCTAAGGGCATAAACAGACCAAGACCAGCAGTTCCCTTGATGTATCTAACCACCCTCTTAGCAGTTTCCATATGAGAGATTTTAGGTGCATGCATATGCTGGCTTAGAACCTGAACCACAAAGGCTAGATCAGTCCTTGTCATGGTTAGGTATAGTAGTCTACCAACAATTCTCTGATAGCTGCCTTTATCAGGCAACAATGCATCATGCTCAGCTACTTCAGGTTGAAACAAAATGTCATACTCAACTGAGGTGAGTTTGTGATTGAATTCAAGAGGTGTGTTAGATGGATTGCAATCAGTTAATCCCAACTCTGAAACTAACTCAAGTGCATACTTCCTTTGGCACAAATGAATCCCATTTTCAGAGCTGGTAAATTCTATTCCTAGAAAGAACTTCAACTCACCCAAATCCTTCATCTTGAACCTGGCTTAGAGATCTTGTCTCACTTGTTCAATGAGTCTTAGATCACTACCAGTTACCAATAGGTCATCCACATAAACTAACACAATCAGAATAGCACCCTCTTTCTGCTGAGTAAACAATGAATAATCATAGTGAGATTGTATAAACCCCATGTCTGTCAGAGCTTCTGTCAACTTCAAATTCGATTGCCTAGGAGCCTGTTTTAGACCATACGATGATTTGTGAAGTTTGCACACTTCTTCGAGACACCCCTCCCCCCCCCCCCCCCCGCCGCGGCTTGTAAAGCCATCAGGAATGTGCATATAAACATCTTCTAGCAAATCACCTGGGAGGAATGCATTGTACACATCCATCTGAAACACATACCAAGCAGAAGAGGCCATGCAACAACAGCTCGATCGTGACCATTTGGCCATAGGAGAGAAGGTCTCAGAGTAATCTAACCCCTCTTGTTGACTATAACCCTTAGCCACTAGTCTAGCCTTATATCTTTCCACTTCCCCTGATGATTTATACTTATCTTTCCAGTTCCCCTGATGATTTATACTTTACTTTGAACACCCATTTACAGCCAATAGGTTGTTTATCATAAGGCAAGTCTACAATGGACCAAGTGTGATTGTCCTCCAATGTATTAAGTTCATATTCCATAGCTGCTACCCACAGTAGGTCCTTACTAGCTTCAGCAAAAGATGTTGTTTCAATAATAGCAGAGAAAGTAGTTAGAGCTGCTTTGTGATGAAGGGATAAATGATCATAAGAAACAAAACTAGCAAGAGTATGTGCAGAAGTTCTAGGTTTAGAAGGCATGACATAGTCAGTTATCCAGGCAGGAGGTTTGATGGATCTAGAGGATTTTCTCACATCATCAGAAAGGACAGAAGGTAAAGTAGGAGGAAGAACAGGACTAGGTGAAGTAGGAGAAGAGACAAGATCTAGTGAGGGTATAGTGTGATCAGTGTCATGGCTAAGAGAGTCAGGTGGAGAGGACAGGACTGGAGGAGTATGAGAGGAGGAAGTTCATCATCAGAAGTAAGAGTTAAGACAGGAAAGATAGGGGAAATACCAGATTGAGTGGATTTGAAGGGAAAAATATCTTCTTTAAAGACTGTGTCTCTACTAACAAAGATATTTTTAGAAGTCAGATCAAAGAGTATGTAACCTTTTTGAGAAGAAGAGTAGCCAAGAAAAACAGAAGGAACTGCTCTAGGATTGAACTTATCAGTTTTTTTGACTCTAGAAGCATAACATAGGCTCCCAAAAACTTAGTGATCTAGTGATGGAGGAGTTTGAAATAGCTTTTCATAAGCAGATAGACCACATAGAGCTTGAATAGGCAACCTATTTTATGCCTCCTTTCCACCACCCCATTCTGCTGGGGTGTGTCTACACAAGAGGTCTGATGGAGCATACTATGATCTTTGAGTAAGGAACTAACTTGTTCATTGAGGAACTCAGTTCCATTATCAGTTCTCAAACACTTCACCCCTGTGTTAAACTGAGTTCTGACCATAAGAAGAAAATTTCTAAGAACCACCATGGTGTCTGCTTTAGTAACCATCAAAAAAATCCAGATGAATTTAGAGTAATCATCAACAAGGGTTAAGAAATATCTTTTCTCATTATAGGTTGGTACCCTGTAGGGACCCCACACATCAAAGATGTATCAATTTAAAAGCACAGGTAGACTGAGATGTACTAGTAAGAAATAACAGTCTTGATTGTTTTGCAACGGGACACACAGTACAAACATGATCTTTAGACTTCATATCATGAAACAAAGTAATTTGAGCTAGCACTTTAAGTGGAGCACGACCTAGTCTCTTATGCCACAAATGAATATCACACATTTTATTCTTAGTAATCATACTACTAATGTTGACAGTATTAGAAGTAAACTGGTCATATAGCTTTGCAGTAGGTAGATTGTACTGCACGTGGTTCATCTTGTGTAGAACAGCTTGATCTGCCTGTAAGATATAGAGGCTATCATCCTCTCTACCAATCCCTAGCACTTTCCCACTGGAGATACCCTGAAAGACACAAAAGTCAGGGAAAAATGCCACTAGACAGCCTAGTGCCATGGTGATTTTGGAGACTGACAGCAGATTATATTTAAAATCTGGTATGTACAGGACATTCTGAATGGTTTTATTTTGCAAAAATAGATGCATCACCAATGTGGCTGATATCTACTTGTTTACCATTTGGTAAATTCACTTTGTTCTTATCTTTCACATCCTGCACTCTAAGCCTTTTTAGTAAATTTATGTTATGTACCATGTGATTAGAGGCACCAGTGTCAATTATCCAATTGGATTCAACTAACTTGGATAAAAGAGCAAGATAAGTCTCTTTACCTGCAGTAGTAGATGTACCTGGTGTGTTCCCTGAAGAGCTAGCTCCTGAGTTCAGCCTGGCACTGTTTGCAACAGGTTCATGATCCTTTACCTTGAGCATTTGCAGGATCTGAGGGTATTGCTCCTGAGTAAAGAATGACATAGGTGTGTTTGGTATTGAACTGTTTGATCCTGAACTAGGAGTGACACCAGATGCATTAGAGTAGTTTGATCTTGATCTTCTGTGGTCGTTGGATTGTTAGCTAGGCGTGTCCTCCTTTCTTCTTGAACTTGAAATGAGCTGGATAACCATGCAGTTTGAAACAAGTATCCTTTGTATGACCTTTACTCTTGCAAAACTCACAGTAAAGATGTGACCTTGATCGGTTTTTCGGTTGGTTTTTTCAAAGTTGCGGTTTCGGTTTTTTGAAAGCATACCGAATTAGTTCGGATGGGTTCGGTTTTTTGAAGTTCGGTTCGGTTCGGTTCGGTTTCGGTTTTTTAATTCGGTTTTTTTTAGCAATTACACATCTCTCCATTTATTTTCATTTTTTCCTTCTGATTGCTTCGAGTTACGGAGGTTTACGCTAGACTAAATGTTTGAAGGTTTGATGACTTTAGAATCCAACCATAGTGATCATCCACACATACAAGATAATATCTTCTATATACAAAATATAATGTATTATACAACGTATAATAAAATCATCGAGGTTATAAAATTTTATATAGTGTATAATTAAATTATGTGACCTATATCTAATTTATTATAATAGGTGAAACAAATTATTAGTCCTATGTATAACATTTTTATTATACTATATGAAAAAATCAACACTCAAATTATTAGTATACTTGATAACCTATAGTGTTAAATGAAAGTTGACATCTATTTTTATGGAACAATGAAAGAAGTTGAGAATAAGGAGGAAGTAGAAAAGGTAAGAAAAAAACGGCGGGAAAAAAATCTTGAGAATAAGGAGGAAGTATGAAATTGTATAAAAATGATCTATGAACAACAAATTTGGAGTTATTCATCTGAAGGTTTCGTTATATATAGCAATTTGATTTACTTTAAAACATTTAACTTGTCGTGTAATGTTTAATAACATTTAGTTACATAAGAGTATTATTATAATATTATTGTCTACTTATGTTTTTTTCCCAAAAAAAAATTGTATTCATGTAGTAAAAAAAAAAAAAAAAAAAATCGGTTTAACGAAAAACCGGTGAAAACCGGAACCCGAACAAGAAATTGTTATTTAAAAAAACCGAAAAACACAAAACCGAAACAGGTGGTGGCTCGTCCATTTCCGGTTCTTTGACTCTCCATCGATTATCAATCATAGCATGTGATAACCATTGATTTATGGTGGGAATAGGGTAGGATCATAATGTCACTAGCGTCATTATTCATTCTGACTGACTCTGTCCAATCCTTCTTTGACTCTCCACATTATCAATCATAGCATAGGCTTGATTTATGGTGGGAATAGGGTAGATCATAAGGACTTGACTCTTAGCCTAATCAGAGGTTTCATTTAAACCCATGAGAAACTGCCATAATCTTTGCAACTGAACATGTTCAACATATTTCTTTGATTCAGGGAAAGGACAACATGGAGGAGGGATCAGTGCTTGCAATGCATCCCATAACTCTCTAAGTCTCGAAAAGTATAAAGACACAAATGCAGCTCCTTGTGTCAAGGTAGCAATCTCTTTATGAAGATAAAAGGCTTTATATATGCATCCACCTTGTCAAATCTCTCTCTGAGATCTTCCTAGACCTTGTGTGCATCAGAACCATATATCACTGTGCTATACAAATCCTTAGACACAGTGTTCATAATCCATCCTAACACTATAGCATTACATATATCCCATGTGTCATGAAGACTCGAATCATACAATTCCTTTGTACAGGTGCCTAGAACAAAACCTAGTTTGTTTTTACCTTGCAATAATAGTTTCATAGACTTGCTCCATAAGGAATAATTCTCAGATCCTTGAAGTAAGACAGAAATCAGAACCGAACCTTGAGTATCAGAAGGGTGAATATACAATGGATGATTGTGATTAACTTGCTCCGATTGTTGAGTATTCTGAGTGCTTTGATTCTGAGTTTCAGTTTCTACAGTAATTCCTTCATGAACCGCCATAGTTGTAAGCTAATTTTACAGAATTTCTTCGATTTCACCTCAAAATTGCTCGAATTGTTGTTCGCAATGCACAAGCACACACAGTTTCTTCGCAGTTTCTTCGATTTCACCTCAAATTTGTTTGAATTGTTGTTCGCAATGCACAAACACACACAATTTCTCACTAGGAACCCTAGCTTTGATCGAATTCAGATTACAATGAATGCTCACACAAAAAACTCTAATCTCACTCTTAAATTCATTCGTTTCTAGCTAACCTAGCTACTATAACCTGGCTTTGATACCATGTTGAGATAATCCAGTCATGGAGTAATTAGTGATCATAAGGAAGAGAAGGGAAAGAGTTTAGAGAAAATGATTCAATATTGAATGAATAGCCAAATGTCACCAGTGCATTGATATACTTAAAATGACCTCCACTAACTATTCTAACTAACTAACAATGTACAACTAACTATTTTCACCTAACTCCTCTAACTTTAAGTAATTGCATCATTAGTCTCACAACCTTCTACAAAACTACATACTTAGCCATAGCATCAGTAACTGTGTTTGCGTCCTTGAAACAGTGCTGAACTTTGATGTGCCTTATTGTAATAATCTTCCTTATTTGCTCTACTTCATGGACAAATTCCCAAGGAATCGTATAGGACCCTTCAAGCCATTTCACAACCATTATTGAGTCAACTTCCAAAATATTATCTTTGACATCATTTAACTTAATCCAATTGATCCCAAAGAGAGAAACCTTGAACTCTGTACCATTATTAGAACAAAACAGAATATGTTTCATAAAGGCCGTGATAATATCTCCTCTGAAGTCTCTGGCAATTCCTCCAATCTCAGCGTTCTTTTCTTGGGCATAGCTGCTTCCATCAATATTGATGTTGACATAATTCAGGTGGTTTGTCCCAAATGACAGGCTTAACCTGACCTTATAGGACTCCATAGAAATGCATAAGTTGTTCCAGTTGTGTTTGTAGTCTACCTTGTAACCTCTCTTGTCCATGAAACTCTTCAAATGTTGATTAACTTCATAACATATCTTGGAAACTGAGTATCTTTTGTTTCCATATTTAATTGCACTCCAAGCTTTCTAAAGTTCATAGCAAATAAAGATGGGAATACTTTGGCAATGCCAATTTAAATATTCAGTTCCTGGTGATGTGGTTGCACCAAGACATAATCATGTGTTGGATACTCTGATCTTGCATATTAATACCCATTGAATTCCCAAAAAACTTGCATATTTTATTAGCCATATCCCCCTGAATAAAGACATGAAAGATAGATTCTTCTTTGGACTGCTCACAACAGCAACACATAGGATCAGAGTTTCCTGTAAAGTTCTTGATTTTGTCATACATAAGCAATTTCTTCCTAATGGCTCTCCAAATGATTTAAGCCATTTTGATAGACATTCCTTTGTTCCATATGTAGTTCCAAATAGGCATTTCTAGCATGATTTTTCTGGGAGTTTGGAATGCAGTGACACAACAAAATTTGCTAATGGTATTGATGGTCCATATTGCTTGATATTTTAAGTTTCTGGGGCCAATTTCCACCCTTTGAATGAGTTTACAGATGTTCCCATGCAGAAGCTTTAATATGTACTCCGTGTCCCACTCATCTCCTTGTAAACAATATGCAGCAGTAAAAGTTCAAAGGTTTGTTCTCTTTAGGATGTATAATGCTAGAGGACCAATACCAGACCAATTGTCCCACCAGAAAGATACTTGAGTTTCATTCAACTCCCACAGAATGAAAGCTTCAGTCTCCGCCTTAATTCCCATGAGATCTTTCCAAATGCACTTGTACGCACTATAGCGTTGATACATTACCTTAGGGGTATATATATAGAGGAAAATGTTATAAAACTTTTATGTTTTGATTGTTTTAAATGCATTAGAAATATTTCCATCAAAATATATTTTTCTCCTCACTGGAACTTCATAAGAGGAGAAAAGTCATCAAACGTGATGAGATTAATATGATCCATCTATTTTTTTCAAAGGCAATTGAATTCGGATATTAAATTAATGAATTATGAATTAAAGCTCTCTAGAGTTATTTGGTTCTTTCATCATCATACTATTCTAAAAGTGAAAAATCACAAAGTTTAAAGTTAGATTACCAAAATGTCCATGAAATGTTGAAAGACCTTTTTACCCCTCAATCAATTAATACTCTTATAATGTTTTTACTAGTTGATTAATTGACTTAAAAGAATATAAAAATAATAGAAATTGTTGCTAAAATGCTTAAGAAAATTATAACCGAAAAGCTTCGAAAGTTTTCACAGTAGGGATAATTGATTCTTCCTTTCCTTTTTTCTTCATATACGTTTACAGACGAAAAAATGATTACTGAAAAATTCAAAAATATTAACTGAGATATAATGATTAATCTTTAATATGCAAGAATATATATGCAGTTTAGGTAATAATTTTTTCTACTATAAGTTAAGTAATAAGATGCTAAGTATACACGTGTTTTGCACGTGTCAAAAACTAAAACTAATAATATGCACATATTAATAAAATTTTAAGACAATACAGAATTTTGACTAAAATTGTTGGATTATGTCTAAACCGTTCCTTCTACGTTATCTCTACCCCCGATTAAAAATCTCAACTTCAAAATACACCCAAAAAAGAAGAAGAAAGGGACAAAACAAGGTGGAAGAAAAAAAGGAAAAAAGAAAAGGAAAGAATGGGGACGTGTCAATCAATTGTGACGCCGTTACAACACCTTTTGTCTGCACTCGTTTTCCTCATTCCCTTCTAATGAAAGCAAACATCACCAAATTCCAAAACGTCAGTCCCTTTTCTTGTGTCCATGTGTCCGCACATGTCCTACACTCTACTCTCTTTTTTCCCTATTTCTGCGGACGTGTTTTTAACCCACGCATGAAAAATGCCTAGTCTTTTTTCCTTTTTTTGCTTTAAGTTTCGTTGTATAGTTAAAAATATTTGATAATTAAAAGAGGAAAATACATGAATTCAACAAATATCTTATTAAGTCACCGAGTTGTCCTGCCACGTGCAAGTCACGTGTCTCTATATCACTTGAGCTTCTAGAATACTACGGTGAAATTTTGTCCGGAGACATAAGGAGCGGTGAAATTCTATCTGTAATAACAGCGTTAACTATTAGCCCCTTTTCTTGTGTCCATTGTCCACACGTGTCCTACACTCTTCTCTACTTTTTCCCTATTCTCTGCCGACGTGTTTTTAACCCACACATAAAAAAATGCTTATTTTCTCCTTTTTTCGATGTAGGTTTCGTTTTATAATTAAAAATACTTAATGGTTAAAAGAGGAGAAAAGGAATTCAACAAATATCTTATCATCACCGAGTCGTCCTGCCACGTGCAAGCCACGTGCCTCTATATCACTTAAGTTTATAGAACACTACGGTGAAATTTTGTCCGGAGAGATAATGAAGCTTCTAAAACATTGCGGTGAAATTTTTACCGGAAGGATAACGAAGTATGTTTTTTAGTATTTATTTCACCATACAACATTAAATGTGATTTTACACATAAAAGACAAATATGTTTTTTGGTATTTATTTGAGTCTACTAATTTCGTCATGACTCATCATGACAAAGATGCCACACACTCTGGATTTCTCTCGGAGGCTTCACACGACGAGCATGCATACTTTTCATCTATCATCAACTATCCTTTAGAAGAAACAAAAACTTGCCAATTTGGTTAAATTTGAAAGCTCTTAGTGGTGAAAGAAGTGAACTTGCAACATGCAATATAGGTACTAGGATTTGGTATAGAATTTTTGGAGTTGATTTCTCGAAAGGTCACTCAACTATCCTCATTGTAACACAAAAGTCACTTAACTTTGTTTTGTAACTGGAAAGTCTTTCAACTTTCATTTTTGTAACACAAAAGTCACTTAACTTTATTTCGTAACTGGAAAGTCACTCAACTTTCATTTTTGTAACACAAAAGTCATTCAACTCATTTTAGTCAACTTTTGCTGACGACATTTTTTTTAAAAGTTAAATCCTTATTTATAAACTTAGCCATTTTTACGACTCGCCCTCCTAACCTGACCCGCTCTCCAATGAATTTAGTGTAGGTCTTGATGAAGATGTCTGAGAACTGATCAGTAGTGTAAATTTTGTTGAGCAGAGGATTAATATAGTTAATTTTGAACAAAATCATCACGTCCTGGCTCTGCATTAACTAAGTGAATTGAAACGTTGATTATCGATGTGGCAAGTACTTTCCCTGCAATCACTACCAACTTCTTATGGTATTCTTTGTAAAAATCAAGTTGTTTGCTTAAGGGAATTGCATTCTGAGTACATCATACATGAAAAGAAGAACGGAGGTACAACTAGACTCGGTTGATTTGTGTAATATTTTGTCAATAGAATGTATAAATTTCCTTGAAGAACTGTTACTACTTGCAAATAGCTTAACAGTAGTGTCATATTAACCAGATGAACTTGAGGCAAAATTTTAAGGCCCGAGTAGGGAGGAGAATCCAGTCACGTTACAAGTAAAAATTACTAGTAGTATAAAATTTCAGTCATTAGTGTTTTGTTATAAAAAAATTGGATAGCGAATCCGTTTAGTGGGACGGATCACCAAATGATAAACATGGGTGAGTTTATATTAAATAAGGATTTTTCACGTGGGGGTTAAAAACAAGTCTAAATAGTTCGTGAAGCAAATTTTGAATATTTTTTTTTATGGTTAAAAGAGGAAAAAAGGAATTCAACAAATATATTATTAAGTCACCAAGTCATCCTGCCACGTGCCTCTATATCACGTAAGCTTCTAGAACACTAGTAAAATTTTATCAGGAGGGATAACGAAGCAGTGAAATTTTGTCCATGATAATAACCTCAAAAATGCGAATCTTGTTCTCCAGTGCTATGGGTTCATGCACTTTGCCTCATGGCTTTTACCAGTACATTAGATAAGGTCGGCCGCTTGATAAAGCAGAACCTTTTCAACGTGTCAACTTTTAAACGCCATGGTGAATATTTGTTGACCCATCGAAAAGGACGACCGTACTTATCTCTAGTCACTTTTTTTTTACTGAGTCTCTGCCTATATAAGCACCCACCATAGCTCACAATTGAAGAAAAAAATTAGAAAAACAAAATCAAGAATATCAATTTTTCTCTCCAAATTTTCTATTTTATACTTGCTACAATTCTCTCTCTGCATTTTATAACCAGTGAAAATGGGTCTTCAGGAAACGGATCCTCTTTCACAGCTAAGTTTACCACCCGGGTTTCGGTTTTACCCGACTGATGAAGAGCTTTTAGTTCAATACTTATGCCGCAAAGTTGCTGGTCATGATTTCTCTTTACAAATCATTGGAGATATTGATTTGTACAAATTTGATCCTTGGGATCTTCCTAGTAAGTTTCTTTTTTTCTTTCAAATTAATTACTCCCTTTGTCTTTATTGATACAGTTCAAATTTGAAGAGTCAAACAAGATAATTTTTGTGACTTATACACTATTTTTTACGTAGTCTTCAAAAAAAAAAAAAAATTAGCTTAGAGCAGATTTAGAAGTTTGACTCTTGAAATCCGAATTTTATTATTAGTATAGAAAGGGTAATTTTAGTGTTGTCTTACTTGATTAAGTAATTAACTGTTTTATTCTTGTTTTTGTAAAGGCAAGGCGATATTTGGAGAAAAAGAATGGTACTTTTTTAGTCCAAGAGATAGGAAGTATCCAAATGGATCAAGACCAAACAGAGTAGCTGGTTCTGGATATTGGAAAGCAACTGGAACTGATAAAGTAATTACTACTGAAGGAAGAAAAGTTGGAATAAAAAAAGCTTTAGTGTTTTACATTGGTAAAGCACCTAAAGGAACAAAGACCAATTGGATTATGCACGAATACAGACTCAGTGAACCTTCAAGAAAAATTGGAAGTTCCAGGGTATGTTCACACGTGGAACTTTTTATTTATAAAATGTTTTTCAGCTCTTATCAGCTAAGAAAAATGGAAGTTCTTCTGTTTATAAAATTTGTTTCAGCACTTAAAAATGTTTTTCAGCTCTTATCATCAAGAAAAATGGAAGTTTTGCGGTTTATTCACATAGCCTCTTTTTTAATTCTCATTCGTAACGGTTTATTTATAAAATTTGTTTCAGCACTTAACGCTCTTATCAGCTAGAAAAAATGGAAGTTTTAGGGTATATATGTACATAACCTCTTATTTCATTTGAATAAAAATGTTTTTCAGCTATTTAGGATAAGCTTAATCCAAACGAGTTCTTACTTACAATTATTTTTCTTTTCAGAATTGTGACATTAATAGTGTTTTTTTTTCGTACTTTCAGCTGGATGATTGGGTGCTTTGTCGAATTTACAAGAAGAATTCGAGTGGTCCAAAACCGAATATTTCTGATTTACAGAACAAGGAAATAAGTCATGGTTCATCATCATCATCGTCATCTCAATTCGACGATATGCTCGAATCTCTACCAGAAATTGAAGACCAGTATTTCAGCTTACCAAGAATGAACTCTATTAGGAATTTTCAACAAGATGATAAACTCAATCTTCAACAATTGGGTTCTGGTAACTTTGATTGGGCAACTCTAGTTGGATTTAATTCGGTCCCTGAAATGGCAACTGGAAGCCAAGCTACTGTACCGGGAAATCAAGAACCAGTGCAACATGTGAACAGCAACCAGAATAGTTACAATGACTTTTTTGTCCACCAAACGCCGTTAAATTTTCACGGAGATGTGAAGTTTGAAGGAGGGGTTGCTGAAGAAGTCGACAGCAGGATTAGGGTTCAACGAGTTAACAAATCGGGTTTCTTCCAAGAGAATTCAACCCGACCCGGTTGGGATTCCGTGCCCGACCCGTTTGGGATTCGGTACCCGACCCAAGCAGTAAATATGGGGTTTACTGGGTAAATATTGAAAGGTTAGAAAAACTGTAGAAGCATTGGTCAAGGGGGTAAAAATGTGAATGTAATTCAGCCAATTTGGTAATATTGTGCTGATTATTTAGGTGGTAAGGGCATTTATTCTTTGGTTGGTGAAGAAAAAAACAGAACAATTGACCTGATTTTGTTCATGCAACTATGCACATTTATAATATATTTGTTGTACACACTGTTGAATGTTGTAGTCAAATATAGCAGGGGATGTATTGTGTTAAGACTTTGGTGATGTAGAATACAAATTAGAGGTTTCTAGCCAATATTTTGCTGTTGTAAAGTTTCGAGTCCCTTGTTCCCTTAATTGTTTTTTCCTTCATATTTCCTTAAATCTAAACTAGAAGATGTTAAGCAGATTAAAAGTGCTTATTCCCGATAAATTGAATAGATCAATGTTTTTCAATAGAGGCTATTCTGGATCTATTCTTAAACACGAGATCATTTTTGTGTAGTACAAAATGAAACGAGTTTTATCCTTTTAATTTGGGCAAGTGTTTCATTTTATCCTTTCTTATTTTGGCTAAGTACAACTAACAACATTACATATTCACTGTAGTAGCACAAGTGAGGTGTTTCATTTTATCCTTTTTATTTGGGCACTGTACAACAACAACATAGTGTAGTAGCAAAAATTGAATTTTAGGACGATAGAATGTACTGTATTTAGATCCTGTGCCATATCTCGTGGGCAAAGTACACAAATAAAGTAGTTGACAACAACATACCAGTGCCATAAAGTGGGGTCTATATAGAGTGTACACAGACCTTATCTCTATCTCAAAGATAGAGAGGCTGTCTCCGGAACCCTCGGCTCAAGGAAATGTAATCGTTTATAATATTTTAATTTAACGACTTTCGATTTAAAATTTAAAGTTTAAACTGCCACAATAAAAATTTTAAGTATATATGATCTTCATTTAACTCAGCAACACTTGTCCCAATTGAGTCTTACACAGCGAGAATCTGAATTATGCGGTTTCAATACAGATATCAACACCGAATAAGAAATAAATAAAAAAACTCATAAACAAAAGTGTCACGAAGGTCCTTAGTAGGCGATTTTAACATGGGTTCTGTAAGAACATTCTTTAGGGATATCGTCGTTATAATAAATCATATCTTTAGTAGAACCAAATTTATAGTTGTTCCGATCCTAGTTTATCGTAGATTGCTTGCTTATGTATGAGAAAATCTAATTAAAAAAAATAACATTGGTCTAATGACCAAATTCATGATCGATTTTACCAAATTAGATAAAATTAGATGTGGTGCAAAAGGGAAAAGGCAGAGACATTGAAATGACTATTGGAAATGAACATATTCAAGTAGTAGCAAATATTATGAAATTCTTCTTAGAGGTATATTTAAATAAAAAAGCACAAAATGTTTGTACCTAAATTCAGCTGCTAATGTTCATGCGCACAACCTAATAAGTTGATTTTTAATCCTAATTATCCAAAGGTTGATTTTTAATCCTAATTATCCAAAGGTCTAAGAAGTACTCAGCAAGTTATTTACTTTTCTAACTAAAGACATTAAAAGTAAAATAAATTAATAGAGAACTTCTTGACACATGTTGTAATAAAAATATTCTAAGCAATAGTTTTGAATTTGACTAATTGAGTGTGACAGTTCCTCTATAAAATATGTGATCCAATCCAGTACTTAATTAAAGACGCAATCTCCATTTGACACTCCTAATTAAATGCCATTAAATGGGAACGAACTACTTCGATGACTTTAGTTCTGAAGAATTTTCTTTCTCCTTGTCATACTCTTTAGCTTTTCTTCCAAAAAAAAAAAAAGTGTTTATGAAGTTATAAGGGTTTTCCAGAATTAGCAAAAGTCAGAAAATATTGGTAGAATTTTATGAAACGTCATCAATAGTTGTCGATTACTTCCTCTGTCCCAATCTTTTATTTTAATAAAAGAACTTGTTTTTTTAATCTGTCACGAAAAACTTGTCACGTTCATATTCAAAAAATAATTCAATTTTTAACTTGTCATTTTATTCTTAATGAGTTGATTAATGATCATACAAATGTCTATTGCTTGTTTTAAGCTGATTTACACAAATGTCATTTTTTTAGGCTACCATTTAAATTTTGTCCGTGTTTTCAAAAGTTGTACAAATACAATAATTGAAACTGACAAAACATTAGAGTGTTGTCCAACGTCCATAAAGTTTTGGTCTATGTTATTTACGCTTTCTCACAAAATTTTCAGTTTGCTTATAATAAAATTTTAAAACGTGATTTAAAAGATCTATAAGTTAAAAGAAAAATAAAAAGACGGACATTTATTTTTTGGGACAACTAGTGAAAAAATTTGTGCTCAAGTTTACAAATTTTAAAATTATTATTTTTCTAGAAAAAATTCGTGTTCAATTAAACAGTGTAACATAACCGAGACGAAGAGAGTATTAAGTTAAAGGAAACAATGAGCTAGTAGGCTCTAGTAGTATGTGACATTTTATGAATCTACCACCACTTCCAAATATAAAGTTGGGTTCACAAGGTCTCATATACACTTGTCCTTTGGGTCTTTTTCCTTATATGAGACGATTTTGTTTTGCTGACATATGGACTTTATTTTTTACGTTACAATTAGTTTTCTGGCATTTGGTATGCAAGGTGTCTTTGTTTTATGCTATGACAACATCAAATGTGATGTACACGTAACAGACAGTTGTGGTTTTTGGTATTTATTTGGGTACTAATTTCCTCATGACTCAATCATGACAAAGATGCCACACACTCTGGATTTCTCTCGGAGGGTTCACATGACGAGCATGCATACTTGTCATCTATCATCAACTATCCTTTAGAAGAAACAAAAACTTGCCAATTTGTTTAAATTTGAAAGTTCTTAGAGGTGAAAGAAGTGAATTTGCAACATGCAATATATGTTCTAGCTAGGATTGGTATAGAATTTCAGCACAGTGTGCTCGAGTTTCAGTTGTAAAAAATTGAAACTGCAACATACAATGTTGGAGTTTTCGAACATATTTTGCTAGAATCTTACTTGCAAAAGTTTCTAACCTGTTGGAGCATTTTTCGTGTTTTAACTAAGAGTATTTTCTTCGGAATTTTATTTTTGTTTTAAAATGTGGTTAAATGTTGAATTGTTTCGAAACGGAGGCAAAAATTTTAATTAGCGGTCCAAAAATGGGTACCATGTTTTGGTGATTTGCCACGCAATTCGTCCGATACTCGCATTTGGGATCGGTTAAATTTGAATTTGCGCCAAATAATCCAACATTGAGGATAAAATACTTCCTAACAAAAACGACTTAAAACGCCTATTTGTCCATTTCACCTAAAATATTTGCCGTTGACTAACCGATTGTGTGTTTTTTAATTCACCGCCCATTTCACCCAAAATATTTTGAGTTGACTTAGACCATTGCTTTGAGTAAACGAAGTTTATTCTCAAGACTTAGAGCCCGTTTGGATTGTCTTATAAGTGGTCAAACCAGCTTATAAGCTGCTTTTTAATTTTTTAGGTGTTTGGCAAACCAGCTTATAAGTTAAAAAAGCGCTTAGAATAAGCCAAAAAAAAATTAAGCTGGGGTAGCCCAACTTATTTTTTTAGCTTATAAGCTGCTTTTTTTGTCAAACCAGCTTATAAGCCACTTTTTTTAAGCTAAGCCAAACGGGCTCTTAAACTATCTCTCATTTATGGATTATCTCATTATCTTTTCGGCAAAGCTGTCTTATCTCATATTCAACCACGTTTATTGAATTCACAGCCCATTTATTTTTGCCAAGGTGATACTTATTTTGGGATTGGCAATTTGCAGGATTGTCCTTTGCTGGGGTTGTCTTTAATTTTTTTCCCTCAAATCAGTGGTCTTTAATTTTTGCCCTTCGCTAAAAGTCCCTTGGTTTCAGGTTCGAACCCCCGCTCAGTCAAAAATATTTTCAAAAAATCGCAAGGCATAAGTTGGATTTGCAAGGCATAAGTTGGGTTTCAAACTTTGCCTTAAGGCAAAAAAAAAAAAAAATGTTGAAATTTTGCAAACCTCTGTCTTAAGGTCTAACTTTGGGAAAAAGTGCAAAAGTTAGGCCTGAAGGCAGAGGTTTGCCTTAAGGCCTTAAGGCATAAGTTAGGGTCCAACTTATGCGTTGCGAATCCCAACTTCTGCCCTGCGAATCCAACTTATGCCTTGTGAATCCCAACTACTGCCCTGCGAATCCAACTTATGCCTTGTGAATCCCAACTTCTGCCTTGCGAATCCAACTTATACCTTGCGCATTCCAACTTCTGCCCTGCGAATCCAACTTCTGCCTTGCGATTTTTTTTTTTTTTTTTTACTGAGTCTAAGTTCGAACCTAGGACCTATGGGTGTTAAGCGAAGGGCAAATATTAAAGACCATCAATTTGAGGGACAAAATTAAAGATCACCCCAAAAGAAGGACAATCCGCGCAAAAAAATGTTTTGGGATGGAAGGAGTAACTAATTGGGTTTTACCAACTGTACAATTTTCTCTTGATTTGGGTCTTGCTTCTCCTTTGACTTGAGACTTGGGACTTTTCTATGAACATGAATTGGGTCCAAATTACTCTTAGCCCGTATAATTCTGTTCCTCTTGGGCCTAGTCCATTCCATATGAAGGCCCAGTGTCAGTTATTGTGGTTCAATTCGAAAAAGGGAAAACTGCATATATATACATATATATATGTAAAATTTTCACAAACAGCTACCTTTTAGCTCCTTCTAACAACCTATAACTATATGTTCTACATTTACAGTTCGTAGTTAGAGGACCTATATTTAGCTAGTAGATGCGTCGACTTAAATATAGGATACATATAACGGAAATACACACGCTGAGAAAACTGAAAGTGCTATATATATGGAAATAAAATTTATTCCAATTTAAATTAAAATCAGTTTTTAATGTTCCCTGGTTCACACAAATATCCTCCCATTCCATATCTGATCTCATATCTCATTCAAACAGCTAATAAATTCAAAAAAAAATAATTCAAAAAGTAAATTAATATTTTTAACCCAAAAAAACAAAAAAGTTCAAAAACTAGTTCATCAAAAAACTTTGAAAAATAACAATATCAAACCAAAGGGAATGAGCTCGTTTTAAACGACGAATATATATTTGAATTCATCTCAATGAAATATCGAATTCAAGTTGAGTTCATAATTGAGGTAACAACGTTTCCATCGCAAACTTTTATTTTTTTTATTTTTCTGAAATTTTGAAAAATATAGTCAAAATATATGAAAAATATATCTGAAATATAGTCAATGTAAAACCAATAAGTAATATTGAACGTAATAATCAAAAATACAATTAAAATATAGCCAAATTATAGTCATAATTGAGGTAACAACGCTTTCACTGCAACTTTTTTTTTTTCTAAAATTTTTCTAAATATAGTCAAAATATATCTGAAATATAGTCAACAGAAACCAGAATAAGTATATTGAACATAATAATCAAAATACAATTAAAAATATAGCCAAAATATATATGAAAAACAACTATTAAAATATCAATCCAAAGTGGGAAAAAAAATATAAGTTAAATACACGGTGAAACGTAAAAATCAGTATAGAATCTTACCTTTTTTTGGGATTTAGATTTGAATTATGAGTGAAATTAATGAGTAGTTAATTAGAGATAAACAAGGAAGTTGAACTATTATAAACCGATTTGAAATTGGAGGAAATTAAGGGATATTGGGCATAATGGCATGTATTTAGGGGGATAGGAGAGAGGGACGTTTTTTTTTTTTTTTTTTGCTTAAATTTAGGGGTATGGGAAGTTATCAGATAAGTGGTAAAAAAGTGATAGCTATAGGAAGTAAATATGTTATATTTTAGCTACTAAATATAATTATTGTAAAGTTTAGTTATGTTCCATAAATAGGTAATAATGTAAGCTATGCCAAGTAAATTTTACTATATATATACATGTTAAGGAGAAATATTTACAAAACGTGACGATAGTTTTCCTTATTTACAAAACATAACGATATTTTACGAAACATGACGGATTTTCATATATTTTTTGTTTTTTTTAAAATATTTCTTTTAAAAAAATTTAAAAAATTATTTTAAACTTTTTAAAAAAAGATTTTTTTTTTGTTTTTTTTTTTTTTGCTCAAAGGACCTCAAATTTTTATGTATGAAAAATGTATGAAATTAGATGTGTTAGCGAAATTTTTAATATAATTTTTCATACACAAAATGTGAATAAAATTCTAAGTCTTGAGCGAGATATACACATTTCATACCACTCTCATACATAAAATTTTGAGCTTAATGTTTAAGCCTTGATCGAGATATAGACATTTCATACGTTTTTCATACACAAAATTTGAGCGAATTTTTTAAGCCTTGAGCAAGATATACACATTTCATACACAAAAATTTAAGCGATTATTTTAAGTCTTGAATGTTGTATCAAAGTTATATATAATGTTGTTGTAGTTGTATTAATTATAGAGAAATCTAACATGAACTTTATACACGAAAATGTGAACGAAATTCTAATCCTTGAGCGAGATACAAATTTCATACCGTTTTCATACATACAATTTTGAGGTGATTTTTTAAGCCTTGAACGAGATATACACATTTTATACAGTTTTCATACTATTTTCATACACTAAATTTTGAGCGAACTTTTTTAAGTCTTGAGCAAGATATACACAGTTCATACAACTTTCATACATAAATTTTTGAGCTAAAAAAATAAAAAATAAAAAATATTTAAAAAAATAAAAAATATATATATTTTTTTTAAAAGTATGTTTGTTATAGGGTTTGTAATAGGGTTTGTAATGTTATGTTTTATAAATAGAAAATTATCGTCACGTTTCGTAAATATTTCTCCTTACTATGTATATATACGTAATTTACCTATCGAAAAAAGCGAACTGCCCAACAATGTAGGGCCTAAAACATTTGTGAAGTGTTTGGTCTTGCGCAACCCAAGCGCAATTCCCTAAAGCACCTTCACCTTTAAAAAAAAAATATATATATTAATATCTTTTACAGTGTAAATAACTTTTACCTATTCACATATTCGTACAGGTAACATCAGATTATCTAACTTCTTTTAGTTTTATTATATTTTATTAAAATAAGCAAATTTTTGCACAACATGGTTACACTTATGTTTGGTCCAATAAAAATCTATTGACAGTCCACATAACTACGAGCCCAAATATTGTGAAACAAGCCCTCAAAACTGTAAAAATGTTAGATTTCTCGTTGAGGTTGCCCATCCACATACATATGGCTGATTATATAGATGTCCGTTCTAGGGCAGTATTGAAATTTTGTTCATATTTTTTTATCCCTCAGTAAATTATCCTTTCAAATGATGTAGATTCGAGTCTAATGTTTACTCATATATTGTTTAACTCAAGGGACAAAAATATTGGATTGTCGTTTAACGTTTGCAATAATATGTAAAAGTTTAGATTGTTGTCTAACGTTTTCTCATATGATTTTTCAGTTTGCTCAAAAGGTACTTTTAGACCAAGTTCTAAAAGTTCATAAGTGGCAAATGAAATAAAAAGAGGTTCATTTACTAAATATTTTTTTCAATAAAGGGATTACAGTCAAACCTCTCTATAATTGTCATTCGTTATAATGACATTTCCCTATAACAGCCTGATTTTCTCCGGAACCGATTTTTTCATGTTATATTTTAATTCTCTATAATAATATTCTACCTATAACAGCAGTGGGGTTCATTATAGTGGTACACTCTTTGTAAAATTATCTATAACAGCCATACTCAAATATTGTGTAATACTCCCTCCATGTCAAAAAGAGTATCCACTTATGACTTACCCTTTATTTTTTAATTCAAAAAGGGTGTCCACTTACCTAATCAAGAAAGAATTAACTTTATTTTTTCAGATTTGCCCTTATTAGGTATTAAGTGACCAAATCCCAATACTTATTTAATTTGGGATAGTTTAGTCAAATTACCTATTTTTGCGTGAGAGTTAGTATTTTCTTAAGAGGTGTGCAAATGGATAAGTGGACAATCTTTTTAAACTGGGGAAGTAATCTTTTGTACGAAATATATTATGTATAAAAATAAAATATCAAAAAATTTATGATGATCATCAAGAGGAAGCTATTGAATTCATTTTTGCTGAAAGTTTGGACAAAAATCTTCGTTAATTCAAGCGTTATATTATCAATAAGAGACTGAAATTTACGAAGCAATCTACAATTGTAGAATTCTTACGTCAAACTTGAAATATTTAAATTTTCAATTAATTTAAAATGTATATGCTCCTTAGTACGGTACAACTAGTTATGAATTTATTAGTCACTTAAATTTTTATTAATGTAATGGAAAAATCAATCGAGATTTTAAAATTAACAAATATTTTGTTTTCGTTTATAACATATATAAAAAAAGTATAGAAAAATAAATTTATGCGTACTTTTGTTTATAATAGCTAAACGAGATCCAAACATCAAATGCTAGTATACATACATAACAATACCTCACTGTAGCAGATATGAAATTTTCGGACAAATACTGCCACTATAGAAAGGTTTGACTGTATCACAGGAAAATCACCATACATATAGTCCTAAAACACAATCTAAGTAAAAGATCTGAAATCTTTTCATTTTTACGATTTGTAACCTTTTGCAATTACCGTCGGTGCATACTCAATATACGACAAGTGTATAAAAAGTATATATTATATATTACATGTATAATTGGTGAATAATATATTCATACTGATTATATAGTAATCCCTGCATCCATTTTTCCATGTCCATGTTTGACTTGGCACACCCTTTAAAGAGCAACATATAAAATAACATTTTTACTATATCATTCCTAATTATTATAAATCATCCAAATAATTGAAATCAATAAACATACTTAACAATTCCTTGAAGTTTTCAACCCAATAATTAATAATAAGCGTAAAATATGTATGTAATATTAAGCTAAATTATCTCTTGAATTTTCGAATTGCATAAGTAAAGTGCATATCTATTTTTAGTACATTGGACAAGTAAAGATTCACGGAGGGAGTAATTATACTGACTAAATTACTTTATTGGGCTGGAATACAGTGTAAACAATCAGAAAAATCTTCACAAAGAATCACCCTTGGAAATGGAGCCCTGGAAGGTCCACATTGTCCTTAGAGTGCGAAACAAGCCTTCAAACTTTACAAGAAAATTTGTCTCTCCAAAAGGCCAACATTGTGAGGCCCAATTTTAACATTTTGTTCTGATGAAAACTTTTGAATGACAGAAATGCTTGTGATCCTTAAAAAAAGTAGATCATTACTCATTCCTTTCCAGAATTTCAAACAAAAACACCAAAGTTGGCAGTATAGTGGACATATTATTTGATACTCATGATAGTTGAAATAAGAAAATGAAAGACATTATATTCCGTTGAAAGCTGGCATCTCAACACATAATATTCAACAAAGAACAGCTTATTGTATGACTGTGTGAAATTACTTTTAGTCTGCAATATAATAATACGAATTGAGTTTAGGTTCTATCTATTAAAAATGCAAAAGAATTTTCAAACTATCACGTTATAATAGATAAAGTCAGGTAACTCTTTATGAAAAATGTTGAACAAAGTTTATATTGGTAGGTGGAAAAAAAATGACGCCAAGAGAACACTGAGACGAAGAACCTATCTAGGAATTTCCGTTCGCACTACTTCTTGAAAACAAGACCAATTTCCCTGCGATTTACAAATGTCTACTTCTTGAAAACATTTATTTTGTTATCGACTTAGAGAAAACAAATGACTTACTGGCAACAACGATGTATACACCCTTTGGAGCCTTCTCTCTTAATTTTTGTTTTATATTTTAAAAAAAAACAACATGGTTATCGAAAATCTTGAGCGTATTACCGAAGTTTATGCGTATGGAGAACTTTGATATAATATATATAAGTTTGCACACTATCTTCTTTAGTGCATATATAAAATTTTGATTTTTAGAATGTTTTTAATCCGTCGCTAGTCACAACTGTTTTCTGTCTTTTTTTGGCACCTTACTCTCGTGCCTATCTCCTACCATGATAAAAATAGCTTGTCTCTATCTTGGATTTGCCACTAATGGTATGGAGATATAATTTTTTTTGACTTTTGGAGAAAAGTCAGAAACCTTGAAGGTCAATTCTATACCGGTTCATTTCTACTTTATTTTTGCTTTTGCCTTTGTAACAGCTACTCATGTAATAGATAAATAGAATGTGCCGAGCACCTCTGTGTATGTACTAAAACGTTGGTTTACAACTACCTTTATTTGTATCTTATTTCGAATAACTATGGAAACCACAATATCCTCATTAATACCATAAAGGGAGAAGGAACGATAATATTAGTATTATTCAAATAAATATTCTGTCTTTGGGAATCTTTGATATAAATATAAGATTTTGATATATCATATTAGTTTTGTATACATTTCTAAATATGTATATTTAATGTATAGAAATTAGGTAGCATATAGTGAATCTCCCCAAATTTATACAATGTATGGTTAAAATCAATATTTTTCTAAAAGAATATCATATAAAATAGAATTGCAAATAATCCAAGTTGGGGATTCAAAACCAACACAGTAAATATAATCATTCGAACTTATCCATGAATTTTGGGGATGGGCACATACTGAACTTCGTTCGCGAAGGAGATTGTTGGACGTGCGAATAAAGTTTCCAATTAATAGCTGAAAAGAAAATGTACATGTAAGATGAATATGTGATTCAAAGCCGATATTATTACACTATATTAAGAATAATTTTAAATTGTTTTTGTCCAAAATTAGTGAACTAGCAGAGATTACCTACTAGTCTGACCTACGTAATAGGTTAAATTACACTGATAGCGAAAAAATTCTTTATACAAGTAAGTTAATTCCTTTTTAATTCGATACTTCTCCTTTTTTCCATCAGTTCAATGATCATAGTCTTGGCATGCCATTGAAAAAGAGCTAACAATAGGTATGATTCTGGTTCATTTGATCTAATCTTTATTTCTCTGGTCATTCTTGATTATCAAAATTACCGCAAAAGCATGTTTTTAAAAAAAAAAAAAATTGCAAATTTATTATTCTCAGCCAGTACAACATAAATGTCAAGAGGAAGTGTACTTGTAAAGAGCATCTTTCTATCCTTTTCTCACAATATAAAGTGAATAATGGATAACAAACAAAGACGAGTCGTTCATTTTTTGCCTAAATTTGGTTAAGCAGTAAGATCAGATGAAGATTAAGGTGCCTAGTTATCACTCCATACTTAATGAATTGAAAGCATATCATATCAGAGATGGATCAAGGATTTAAGCTCTAGGGGTTCAACCTTTTAAATTTTTTAGCATTGAACCATTATATTTTTAAATTTATGGGTTCATATCTACTATTTATTGTAATTTTAGTAAATTTTTACACATCAATTTACACCACGCGTCGAAAACTTGGGGTTCATTTGAACCCCTAGTTATAGTGCTCCATCCGCCTCTGTATCATATGATATCGTCACAAACCACTAATTTCCAGAATATGTGTATAATAAAAAAGAAAATTACAAAACATATATCATACTACAAAAAAAATAAATGAAATTAGCTATGAACTTCGTCCTAAATAGGTCTTATTTAACATAAGCTTTTGATAATCAGTCACTTATCTATCGCTAAATTGGATTAGCAATGAATTTTGTTGTATAAGCAAAAAAGTTGTCTGTCGCTAATTTTTATTTTGATTTTGGTGGATAATGCATGGGTTTAAATTATGACAACATACAAGTTTTTCTTTAAAAAATTAAATAAGCAAGTTAGGTCATTTTAATAATTTCAGGTGCTGGTGATAATTTTTTTGTGCTTGCCAACTGATTCATTGAACAAAAAAAACTAATGGTTTTGTCATCATGTACAAAAATGGAAATTCGATGGAACCCTTCAACTCTGTGATTAAGAAATACTTAAGCACAGCTAATTAGTGAAAACAACAATTAATGGCGCATCTCCATCACATTATCTCAAATTACTTTTTAAAGGAAAACAAATCCGGCCTAATTTCAACCCCTTGCTTTGCAATTCTTAGCTCTTTTCTCTTTTTTACAAATCTCTCCTTTTTTTTTTCTTTTTTTTTTTTTTTTTAAGTGATCTGATGTTACGGTCATCTGTACTTTTAATTTCCTTGTTGAAAATAAATGTCTAATAGTTATATTCCTCAATATAGTCAGCTATTATGTTTTAAAACAAATGAAAAGATTTAATTCAATTGCTGAAATTAGTAACGCATTCATATGTGATGACCCCACACGGTAACCCCGAAACTTAGTATTCTTCAAAAATGCAATTAAACAATATATGTTCCTTCGTCTTAATATATATGAAATACGTGCTTTTAAGCGTTCAAGTGTATGATTTAGTGGTCAATATAGCGGGAAGAGCCCAACATAGGTAAAAATCCATTAGGTGATTTTTTCCATCAACCTAAACCTTAGTGGATAGAGTTATCTTGTAAACAATATCTGTGCCGACAGGCAATTAAAGAGTCACACATTGGCCATTCGGTGGTCTCCCTATATGGACTTGGGCAGTCCTCTTCCCATGAGCTATTTTTTGGGGTTGAGTTAGGCTCAAGATCCATTTGTTTATAGATATCAGAGCAGGACTCATCTCAATTATTATGTACCAATGTGTGCAGTTATATTAAATTTCCCACACACTAGATGTCCAGCGGCCGTGAGAGGGGGGGTGTTAAAGAGCCCTACATCGGAAGAAAAACGGATGGGTGATTTCCTAATATGGACTTGGACAATCCTCCCTTATGAGCTAGCTTATGGTGTTAAATTAGACCCAAAATTCATTTCCTCACAAAAGAAAGTGACACGTGGAATAATTGAGGTGTCAAGGCAAGCTTACTCACATCCTATCGTCATAATTAATAAATGAAATACATACTCCTTAGTCTTATATGGTAGTCTTATATGGAGTATATGCTCCAACATAAGTTTTATTTCCAATCAACTGATCATGGTCTAAAACAGACTCTAAGTAGAAAATAACTCGATTAAATAGTAGCTACTCAGCTTCAATTTTCAACTAGCAAACCAGGTACAACACATAGCATACAAATTTGCACATGTCATACTTTTCATATATAAACTCTGGCTTTCTACAAAGCGATACGGATACAAAATTTAAAATTTATAGGTTCTGAAGTTAAAGTTTATAATTTTTAAAGTTTATTATATCTACATATTTAATGAATTTCTCAATTAATATATATGATTTAAACAAAGCTTATTGGGTTCTATCGAATCTGCACTTTCATGCTAGCTCCCCCTATCTACAAAAATAATGATAACTTTGGTAATTAGCATGTGAATTATATGTGGTTCATCCGAGAGATCATCATCTTCAACTTGCAACTTGCACACAATTAAACTTCATAATACTACTTAAAAAAATCTTTCCGCTAGCAAAGAGCGACCTTCACTATTAATTGTATTTGAAAATAATGGAAACCAAGCGTATAAATGTAGAAACATTTTAGTTTTCCTTTATAAATACATACATAAGTATGCATATTTTGTGTTGCGTAATAATCAGAATGATGACTATACAAGTGGAACAGAAAAAAACTTGCATATGATATTTACACAAAATCAATAGTTACACTATGTGTGTCTTCGACATATAATATTATCATTTGAACCGAGATTAATTTATAAACATTCGCACCTCAATTAATTAATTAATTAATCTTAATCATGGTAGATTCATGTATTTAATTTCCGATTTTCATGAATCTTCCCCACACATGGGGAAGGAGTTAGGTAATTCAACACGTTAGACCCCATAAATAAGACCTCGTGTAGTCGTGTTAACAAGGCGGAGCTAGGAGGCCCAAGGGGTTCATTTCCCAGAAAATTAAACTGTATATACAAGATCAAAATTATTTTTTTATGTATATATAATAGATGGTAAATCCCTTTGACTTCTTTGGGGTTTATTTCCTTATATTTTGAATAGCCTTAATGAAAATGTTGGCTCCGCCACCCCGTATAAGATTAACAAAGTATCAATAGAAAAGCAAAATAAAGAAGGGGTAGGAATACATGCCAAACTAACTAATCGAAAGGTTTGGTAATTACGTGCATATTTGGTCTATAATTTCGATGCAAAACAGAAAGAAAAAAGAAAAAAAAAAAAACACAACATAACAAAAGGGCATGAATCGATTCACATGTGAATGTGGAAGTGTCATGCAATTGTGACTTCCTTGAATTCTGTTAAGAGAGTGAGCAAACTATGCTTTCTTGTGGCGTAATATCTGCAATAGATGATAGCCTTGTCTTTTAAAACTTCTGCCCATCAACTTCCTTTCACTAACAAATACCCCTTTATTTTGCAAACCTAGACATTGACAACCTCTTTATCTTTAATCCTAATCTTCAAATACATTATGTTGCTCTCCGTTTTCCTTTTACTGCAAATTATATATCTTGTGAACAAGTATATATTACTTAAAAGTTTTATCTCATTGTATATGCGAATAGTTATAAAAATATCTTCACTATAAAGCAACAATGCAACAAATTGGACGTGCTGGAATAATGAAAATCCCGTAACGAAAACTTCATGTGAACTCCGATCATATTGGAAAACTTGGGGGGAAATACCCTAAAGAAGTATAATTTTAATGTCAAGTTAACATATTCTAAGTGAAAACAAAAATAGAGTCTTCAATTAATTTCTTCGCACAATCTCGTTATGTAAAATACAACTCTTTTTTTGTGTGTAATAATCCGGCATCCTTTACCATTGGCCCAATTGATTTGGATTTGTATCTCATAAGATCTATCGAACCCTATTCTAATCTAATTGTGACAGTTTTATTTATGATAAATTGTAATTATGGTAATATAAAATATATAGTCCTATTAGAATAGGGTTACCTTATTAGACTAGGAGAAGGAAGACCTTTCTTCTATATAAGGAGGTCATTATGATGAATACAAAGCAGAAAGAATTCTCCCATTATTCTTGTCTCTCCAAATTCTCGTCCCTGTCTCTATTTTAACATGGTATCAGAGCCACGTTGAAAAGAATACAAAACACCCTAAAACCATGGCAGGTGACGATAAAGAAACCGGCAATACCAGCACAGGAATCGCCAGTGAAGAAAACAAAACCCAAAGAAAAACAATCTCTTCCTACGACATTACGTAGAATGATAACCCTGGAATTGTGGTGACACAAGTCCAATTGAAGGGTGAAATTATGAAGAATGGGCTAGATCTATGAGGACGGCCCTAAGAGCAAAGAAGAAATTCGGCTTCGTTGACGGTACGATCAAGAAGCTGGATGAAGAGTTGCCATACTTGGAAGATTGGTGGACTATAAACTCACTGTTGGTGTCAACACCATAGAACCGACGTTTCGCTCAATGATTACGCATAAAGAGGAAGCGGAAGAATTATGGACAAGCATTCGAGAGCTGTTCGCCATTATTAACGGCCCTCGGATACAACAAATAAAGGCCAAACTAGCCGAGTGAAAGCAAAAAGGAAGGACCATAGTAGATTACTATGGAAAACTTAATAAATTGTGGGAGGGATTGGCGAATTACGAACAGATCCCAACCTCTACATGCAGAAAGTGCACGTGCAATCTAGGAACAGTCCTAGAAGCAAAAAGAGAAGAAAAAAAAGTGCATCTTTTCCTCATGAGATTGGATGAGGGAACGTATGGACCGGTGAGGTCAAACATACTGGCCCAGGTCCCATTACCATCATTAAACAAGGTCTATTCGAAGGTGGTGCAAGAAGAACATGTGAGAGGAATCACACCTCTCACACGAAAAACAGAGGACTGAAGTGAAACCATGACTTTTGCCGTACAAAGAAGAAACCCTTACCTTGACCAAGGTAAAGAAAAAACTATAGTGCATTCGGCACACATTGCAAGAGATCCGGACACGTTATGGATAGATGTTTTCGACTCATGGGTTATCCGGATTGGTGACTAGGAATTAAAAAAGGAGATGAGAAAATCGGAGGAAGAAGAGAGGACAACAACAACAACAACAACAACAGGGTGGTGGACCGAGATCGGGTTGTAGAAGAGGCAATTATCGGGCTAACACTGTGGTTGTCAAAGAAGGAACTCAGGTGGAGACAGGAATGGTGAACAAAGGCGACACAGGACTTCACAACTTGAGCGATGAGATTCGAAAGACTGTGATTCACATGTTGAATTCCCAGAGAATAAACCCAAATCGGAAGATGGATAGTAAAACCAAAAACTCATCCTGGATCATAGACTCTGGAGCTACCAATCATGTGATAGGTAATCCAAAGGAACTGAGCAATTAGAAATACATTCCTATGTGTCCGGTTGGTCTTCCGTACGGAAGTAGCTCGGCGGCTACAAAAGAAGGAACAACAAGGCTGAATGACAGGGTATGGTTGAAGAATATCCTTTATGTTCTGGATTTGACATGCAATTTAATTTCAGTATCACAACTAGTTGATTATTTAGATTGTGATGTGACATTTAATAGAATTATATGTTCTATACTGGACTCCACCACAAGGACGCTGATTGGAAAGGGTGAGCGTCGAGGTGGTCTTTAATATTTTCTGAGTGTGCCGTTGATGCGGGCTATGAAGGCAGAGAAAATTGATTGGTTCGATCATTAGCACAAACGGTTGGGTCATCCTTCAACACAAGTAACTAAGTCTATTACGGCACGAGACTTAAAAGAGAGTGGTGATAGATTGGACAGAGAATGTGATGTATGTCAACGAGTAAAGCAAACGAGAAGTGTTTTTCCTTTAAGTGATAATATTGCTTTGGATACTTTTGAGATGATTCATTGTGATTTATGGGGACCATATAGAATCCCTCTCTTTTGTGGTGCTTCATATTTCTTTACTATTGTGGATGACCGTTCACGAGCCGTATGGATATTTCTCTTAGTTGATAAGAAAGAAGTGTCCCAAACATTGAAGAATTTCTTCGCTTTTATGGAAAGACGGTTCGGAAAAAGAGTGAAGATAGTTAGAAGTGATAACGGAACTGAGTTCACGTGTATGAAGACTTACTTCTTTGAACATAGAATTTTGTTTCAAACATCTTGCATAGGGACACCTCAGCAAAATGGAAGATTCGAAATAAAACACCGTCACATTCTTAATGTGGTGCCAGCACTAAGATTTCAGGGTCATCTTCCGACTAAATTTTGGGGAGAATGTGTTTTGACTACGGGGTATTTGATCAATAGAACACCATCTTCTGTTTTGAATGGAAAAAACCCCTATGAATTTTTATACGGGAATACACCCCGGTATGATCACTTAAGGATGATAGGGCCACTCTGCTACGCACACACAAACGTAGTTTGGGAGGCGTAGTCGTAGGTGTGTCTTCGTGGAATACCCCTACGGACAGAAGGGTTGGAAATTGTATGACCTGGAGAAGAATGAATATTTAGTCTCAAGAGATGTGGACTTCTACGAGACTAAGTTTCCTTTTGCCGAAAGATCAGGTAACTTAGTTGACAACGTAGAAGTGATCCCGGAAGAAACTGAGGAAGAAATAAACTAACGCAATTTCGACGAAGACCAGACCGATATTGTAGGTATGAACGAAACTCAAATGGTAAAAGTACGAACACCGAACCTACAGATCAACCAGAATTAGACCGGACAGATGTCAGTCCAAATAGTGAAAGTGTGGAGGAAGTACAGACGGACGGTATCCCGGCCAACGAAATGCCATCGGAAGAACAGTTGGGTCGAGGTAAACATCAGACGTATGAATCGATTCAGTTGCGCGACTACATCACTGAACATTCCGAAAAGAAAGTCTATCAACATGTCCGTCCGATCCTCAGCAACCCTCAGTTGCACCTTATCCTTTAGCTAACTATATATCATGTGATAATATTTCCTCACAACACCAAAGGTCCCTTGCACCAAAGGAAGACCTTTCTTCTATATAAGGAGGTCAAAATAGTGAAAGCGTGGAGGAAGTACAGACGGAAGGTATCCGGGCCAGCGAAATGCCACTGGAGGAACAATTGGGTTAAGATAAACATCAGAAGAATGAATCGATTCGGTTCCGCGACTACGTCACTGAAACATTCCGAAAAGAAAGTTCATCAACGTGTCCGTCCGGTCCTCAACAACCCTCAGGTGCACCTTATCCTTTAGCTAACATTATATCCTGTGATAATTTTTCCTCGCAATGGAAAAATTATTCTGACACCAAAGGAATAATTAACTATACTTCCTTTAGCTTCCTTGCACCAAAGGAAGACATTTCTTCCATATAAGGAGGTCATTATGATGAATACAAAGCAGAAAGAATTCTCCCATTATTCTTGTCTCTCTAAATTCTCGTTCCTGTCTCTATTTTAACAAGATCCATTAAAGACATTATGCAATATCAAATGTGTCATCGACGCATTAAATAAACAAATAACACAAACAAACAAATTGTTGAGATAACTAGCTCAAAGATACTCTTAACATGGTGAAATAGTGTCCGTATTTGACCAAACTCATACGTTTCTTCCCGGAATGCTTCACACCATTAAGGGTAGTACCCCTACCACATATATGTAGCTTCGCGATCTTTCAACTACCAACGTGGAACTTTGTTCATTCGCTCAACAATCTCTCCTCTCTAACTAAGTTCCACGTGACACATCATCATGATCCATGGGTCAATTTCCGAAATTCATTGACCATTCAAGATATTTTTTTCAAGAGAAGGATCGGACACCTATAGTATAAAGAGTTAATCAATTCAAGAGCACAAGGAGCACATGCATAGTAATACACATCTCATTTATTTCCCACACTGAGAATACACAAAAGAGAGAGTTAGGTTAACCCTACAATAACGAAACTGATAGATACCATATTTTTCATAAGTACTAAGTTTGACTCAGAGCTTATGTAACCCACATGCAAGGTTTTGTGTAAATGTATTTTAATCAATCACGTTTTCAAGCTTTACAATATTTTTCCTCTCATATATTTTTTATAATATACGGTTTCCTTAAAATGATAAAGAATGTGACGATCATAAATCAATTCATATCATGACCTTCACTAAATTATGCCACTATCTATATACCACGCGCACATCCTTTTCTTATTTTCTTCTCACATAATTCATATGTCATATAACTCATGAGTGCTTCTTTATTAAATGTGGTAACTTCTTTTTCTTCTTTTTGATCCTTCTTAACAAACAGAAACCAATTAGGGAAATAAAGAGTAAATTGCACTCAATAGCATCATATACACTCCACTGTCAATCTTACCTTTTTACTTTCCGTTTCCTAATAGTTATGAGCCTCACAATACTTTAAGTTATATACACATTTAGTGTAACAGATTTTTACACTATCGGGTCATCTATACTTGTTACATCAAGTTTTCAAGATCACAAATTTCATACTTTCAATATCCTTTAGATAACCTGATAGTGTAAAAGTTTCTTTACATTTACGATGTACATAATTAGTTAAGCCATTAATATTTGCGAATTAATGATTACCTTTGTATTCTAATTTCAAATAAAATATTGAATTAAGACTGGTTTGGAGGTATATTTTCAAGTACAATGTATGAGTTTTAGCTCGCAAGAAGGTCAAGGGTGTTCGTGCATAAAATCAGTCATTAATGTTTCCATCAGAATAGACTATCTATATCATACATTCTTGAAATATAACCCTTTTCCAAGCTTGCATGATCGTGGTATACGTCATACACTGAACTTGTGCCTCTTATGCTTTTCCGCTTATTCCTTGCAATATGACACTCAACATACAAACTCTTATCTAGTAGTACCATTTTCATAAAATAAATTGGAACATACTATTGAATTCAAGATTGTTGTATTTTAATTTGAGGCGAGAATCACGAGAAAATAGTGTTGTTTGTCCCTTCTTAGTGTTAGGCAAGTATGGCCAGAAATGTGCTTGGCAAATAGCAACTTTCCTTTCACCACAATACAAGTGAAATTAATTATTATTTGAATTCAAAATCTTTTTTGCTTCGTAAGCTATGGCATAAGAAAACTAAACCCGGTCCAAATAGAGATTTATATGGTTAATTAATAGGTTTGACTTTTAATTATATAGACCTTCGGTATATTTTTTTTATATGATTAGGTCATCTTTATTTGTTGCAATAACAACTAATATTGTTTGATTTTTAAGATTATGAATTCATATTTTAAATGTATATAAGTGCACCTATAAATATCCTTTGAGTGATCAGATAGTATAAAAATATGTTTACATCGTCGGTGTAACCTATTACATTGATAACGTTAAGAATTTTTATGCTATCTGTATAAATTAACTGTTATAACAAGTTTTTTTTTCAGCTATAGATTTTATTTGTTATAAACAGTTACTTCATCTTATTTCAGGTAATTTAATGTGAGAATTAAAAAGATATTATTGTCCTTACACTGAAGTAAAACTCGTTCTTAATAAGCTCTTCTTTCACGTTTTGAACTTGTATGGATTTAATTTAACGAACCAATCAGCTAGTAGAAATTGGATTATAGCAGACGCGTCATAAACATTAAGGCAATTTGATCCCAGCCTTACATTTTCTCCTCTCTTTTTTTCCGGTTTTCTAGGAAACAATTCGATAATCTCCTGGATAGAATAGGTTAAGAGATCATTTGGAGGACTTCGTGTTGATTAACCCTCCAACAACGTTATTGTATCTGATTTAAGTTATAGACACTGATAGTGTAAAAAATCTTTGTACTATTTTTTTTTTCAAAAAAATAATTTGAATTATTTTTATATTTTTTTTGAAAAATTATCGATTATTTTTTTTAAAAAAATTCGGCCGGATTGAGTTATTTTAGTGAGTAAAAAATTATTTGAGTGTAAAATAATTTTGAAGAATTGTATGATAACATGTTAGTTATATTTTTATCAGATTACAAATTAATGTTATAAAAAGAGACTTGCATGTAATTATCAAATAAATGACGTGATTATTTGTACTCCCTCCAGATCAAAAAGAGTGTCCACTTAACCTTTTTTCTTTCCACTTATTAAATCAAGAAAGAATTAACCTTATTTCTCCAAATTTGCCCGTATTTAGTGTTATGTGATCAAATCTCAATACCTATTTAATTAGGGATAGTTTAGTCAAATTATCTATTTTTTAGTAGGAGTTAGTATTTTCTTAAGGGATGTGCAAATGGCTAAGTGGACATTCTTTTTTATCTGGAGGGAGTAATAATTTAGATGCCATCATGGCATAAAACTTAGGACCCGTTTGGCCATGAGAATTATTCATTTTTTTGGGATTTTATATTCACTTTTATCACTTTATGGTATTTGGTCATAAAAATTCCAAATACAACTTCAAGTTGTATTTGAAATTTGGAAAACAACCAAAACCTTGTTTTCCACTTTTTCCATTTTCTGTTTTGGACCTTTACTTTTATTTTTTTGTTTTCAATTTTTACCCCAAATTTTTTTATGTCGCTCAATTTTTAACCTAAAAGTTCATACAACGTTTTCACTGGTCAGAGGCGACTTATGTTGCTCAGTTGCTCTCCACTCCAACAAACATTGAACGTCATGTGCTAAAAAGCCTTTAAAAGAAAAGAAGCAGGTGCAAATTTCTCCGACAAAACCATCAGTCTTGAGCACTCCATAAGCTAATTACGAGTATAGTTGCTATATTTCTCGCACTGGTTATGTTTATTAATTGTTTTGGGTGGTTTTGCTAGTTTTTAGAAATTGGGGGTACAAATCATATTTCATATTTTTTTTAGAAAAAATATATTTCAACAACCAAATATTATTTGCAAAAACGATGACCAATCACAACTAACTTCAAAAATTCCAAAAAAAAAAGTGAAATATTTTTTGCTTTCTTTGGCCAAACACCTACTTAAACTCTACCCCGAATATTGATGATACAAGGATTCGACCTTTGTCTGACAGACTGATGACCACTTCGTTGGCTGATACAATTTATGGCCCAATGACCCAATCTAAGGTTAATTAATTTAATTGAAATTACCCAGTGAGAGGACTAACGGAGGAACAGGCATCCAGTTAAACATTTTTATGGCTGTCTTTTTAGGTGGTGAACTATCACCTTTTTAGTACGTACGGTTAATATCTTGAATTTGGTTGGAGACAAGGTTGCTGATGTTTCTAGTATACTTGTACTATATATAAGCAAAAGTGGGACTTGGGGCTGACTTGGCTGTCTATTACTGGCTCGTACGCATAATTTTTTGTGAGCTATCAGTACTTTTTTTTAAATTAATTATTACAATAGTATAATTACGAGCAGTGTTATTTCATTTTTATTATTTATTCAATAGTTTTTTTAACTTATATATATATATATATATATATATATATATATATATATATAAGCAAAAGTGGGACTTGGGGCTTATATATATATATATATATAATTACGAGCAGTGTTATTTCATTTTTATTATTTATTCAATAGTTTTTTTAACATATATATATATATACCACTTGGAGCGCGACATATCCGACTGCAAGAATTGACAGGAAATGTTAACCTGGTCGATGAAGAAGACTGCATTAAGACCCCACTAGGAGTCAAGAAATTGAGTACCATGATTATATATATATATATAACTTAGAACTAAATAGACTTTTTTTCGTTTAGTAGATTAATTTTGGACACTACCAAAGCCGACCGACCGTGACGAATTCAGAATTTACACACCATATGTCCATATATATTCTAAATTGAGAAACTGAAGTTAGAAAAAAAAAAATATATATATATATATATATAGAGTACATGTATTTGTTTTATATGAGCACACGTATATACAATTTCAAATTAAACACAAACTCATAGTTGATCCTGGTAATCAACAGTTATAATTTATATATAGCTACTTTCAGTCTTTATAATTGAAAAAAATCTTATGTATACATGAACGTCCATATAAAATTTTATGACAATGACTAATTTGGAATTATAGGACTGAAAAGTGAGGCCCTTGACCGTATTCACACAATTTTCTCCATCTGTCTCTTCTTATATCTCTTTCTAAATATTTTTTGCACCCTGATCCCATAATCGTTTTCACCTAATGTACAACTTTCTTTTATACTTTTAAACTATATCCAAGTGTTCTACTACTATCCTGAAATATTTACCAACTAGCACATTACGTGGAGATTTAGACAGTAGAATTGATAGTTACATAATCAACTTGGAAGCATTATTAAAAAATATGAAAAGATGAGGATGGAGGAAAACGGATAACAACATGGTAACAATTAAGACTATAAAATTTGTGGTAATAGATTGTTATCAAATGATAAAAGCAGTCCTTGACGTACGATATCACTAAATAGTGGAGTACATAAAAAGGACACTAGCTTTGATATTTGTATACTCCTTCTGTCCCTTTTTATTTTTGATTTTTTAGCTTTTTGATATTTTAACATTAATTTAGAATGTTATTAATTGTATTAATCTTTGTCTCTTCTCAAATTTACTCATGGAAAATTTTAAAGACTTTTAAAAAGTATATTCAATTATTTATTACACAAATAATTATTTTGAAAAGAAAATTAATACATCTTGATTTTATAAAAAATCAATTATATTATTTGGAGCAAATTTTAAGAACTAGAAAATCATTTAAAAGGAGATAGAGGGAGTATTTATTTATAAGGAATAGAAACAAAGTCTTGACTAAATAAATTTGCTCTTTGACGTAGCTAATAGATGATACAAAGCGGATAGTGGGAACTGAGAACACCAACGACGATTATAGCGTAGTGATAAAATACTTCTTCATTTTTAATTAAAAGTCTTAAATTTGAGCCCTGATATGAAACACCTTTATTACGGAGAGCTTTACCTTCCGCAATGTCAAGTCATATACAATTCTTGCTATTAAAAAATTCTCGATTCTTGATTTGATAAGAAATATAATACGAAAAAGACGGACAAAAAGAAAGATCCTCGTTTGAGACTAAATATATGCTCCAAGTTTCCCTTTCAGATGAAATGGAGAGAGGAATTGATAGTGAATTGAATCCCTTAGAAAGGGGCTTAGTCCTTGCTATTAAAAAAATTCGTAATTTGATAAGAAATTTGAAATGACAGAAAGAAAAAAAGAGATAGATCATAAAACTTTCATTTTGCATGAATTCCATGGAAACATAATGATGCCTCCCATTCTTTGCTAATACTATTTCTTTCGTGGGATTATATTGTTATTTTTTTTATAATTATCTGATATTCGAAATTTGCTGACTCGATTAATCTAGATTCATATCACATTAATCTCATTTAAAGAAGGAAGTACTTCCTAACAAGGATTTCTCTACTTCCAACGTTCTTATTATAAATTTGTATTGTTTTAGATTATATTATCTCATAAACTCAATTTAATTGTATTTTAAGCTAAAAAACTTGAACAGAATATTAAGTAATAAAATCAATCTGAATTAAGAGATTTCATTACATACTTGGTGAATCAGAGAAGGGAATAGAAAAGTGGACAGTGAGAATCGAATTTATACCTATTAATACTGATACCACCAAAAAATTATGTCACTTGGATTTCTATGAATCACGTTATTTGTGTTGAATAGTGTTGAAACTTGGTGAACAGTTAAATTAATAAAAAGGAATAATAAAAGGAAGATCATTGGGAGATTAGGACCCCACCAAAGGCAAAATATACGGATTAGCAAACAAAGCTTGTCGTATTTGAGGTTAAAAGACCTTATCTTCATCCTAATCAACCTTTGCCCAAATGTTGGCTCATGTCCATTGGATATTTTAGCAGCCCAGTGAAGCCAGATATTTGCATGTAGAACAAAAGCTTGACACCTTTTTTTAACTCTTTTTCATAATAGTAGCATCTGGATCAATTTTTTCTTTTAATATTTCAACTATTTCATCAGATATGTATTAATTTTCACCAACATAAACGTACCTAAGTTTTGCCGAGCAAAGGGCTAAAATGATCCCTTGCTCATGGGAGTAGGTCAGCTTTTAGTCACTTGAGCCCCTCAACATAACTTGAGCATATTTAATCCCTTAACTTTGCTAAAGTGCGCACTTTTATCTCCCTAACGGAACCCGTTTAAAAATTGTCCCTACCGTTACTTTTTAAACGGGTTCCGTTAGGGAAATAAAAAGTGCACCACTTTAGCAAAGTTAAGGGATTAAATATGCTCAAGTTATATTTGAGGGACCAAAATGAACCTACTCCCATAAATAAGGGATCATGAAGAAATTAAAAATGCTCAACTTTTGCCTATTTCATTCCATTTTATGTGAAGATATATATTATTATTTGGAAAAACTTTTTTTTACCGTAGATTTTCAAATTTCTTAAATTTTTTAAATTATTAGCTATGTTATATAAGTACTTCTTTTTTGGTAATTAAAGACTTTACTAACAGGGAAACATACATGAGTACTTTTAGTTTTCAAATTTGTAAGTTTATGTTGAAAATTTATACCTGAACTCATATTTAAATTAAGTGTTTTAATATTCGTACACCAAAAAGTTTCACATAAATAGAAGTCGAAGGAGTAAAATATTTTGTGTTTTTACTAAAATTTGAGCCTGATCCTTAAAGTTGGATAAATGAATAAAAAGTTTCTTTTTGATCAGGTTAGAAGGTCGACACATTTTAGATGAGGAACTTATCTTCGTATTAATCAATTTTTTTATTTTTTTGGTTCGAACCTGTGGTGTCTTTAGGTATATTAGAGGTGGACCCCATTTGCCTTATTTTCAAACTCATCACGTGTCAGGCTAACCACATATTATGAAACCATGCGGAGAAAAGGACATAAATGGTCCCTTAACTATGAGAGTAGGTTCAAAATAATCCCTTAACTATGCATTTAACGATTTTGATCCTTTAAGTTTGCCATAAGTTAACAAAAATGGTCCCTTAACTATGAGGGTTGGTTAAAAATAGTCCCTTAAGTATGCACTTAACGATTTTGGTCCTTAAGTTTAACAAAAGTTAACAGTTTTAGCCTCCGACAAACTATTCATCGAACTCTGTTTGTTAGATTTGACGAGAACTGTAAAAAAAAGGAAAAAATTAGCGAGAACTCACATCTAGAGGTACACATTATTAAAGAAACGGTCAAATACCTCGGGACGAAATCGACGGACATCAGTCGGTTATAGAAAAAACCTACAGACTTGATAATGTCAGAAAATGGTGTCTCGAAACACAAAGACCAACGGACTCTGTCGGTAAAACCGAGGGAATCCATCGGCTAAATAAAATACACTAGACTTTACAAATAAATTAGAAATAGCAGAAACTAAAAAAGTTGTCACTACCAAAAACAAGCGAAAAAACGACGGACGGAAACCGATGGATAAAATCGAGGGACACTATTTTTTTTAATTTTTATTGTTTTTTACGAAAACCAACTAAGTCCATCGGTTATTTTTGAGGAAAAATGCGCGGAAACTATTTTTTTTTCAAAAAAGAATCACTACAATCGAAAGTATTTATTTTTCTCGAGTTTTCAGTAAAAAAGAATCTAGTGTATTTTACTTAACTAATGGACTCCCTCGATTTAAATCGACAAAGTCCGTCGGTCTTTGTGTTCCGAGACACTATTTTCTGACATTATCAAGTCTGTAGTTTTTTCCTATAACCGACTAACGTCCTTCGGTTTTGTCCCGAGTTATTTGACCGATCTAGAGTTCTCGCTAATTTTTTCCTTTTTTTCATAGTTCTCGTCAAATCTAACAAACAGAGTTCGATGAATATTTTGTCGAGACTAAAACTGTTAACTTTTGGCGAACTTAAAGGACCAAAATTGTTAAGTGCATACTTAAGGGACTATTTTTAACCAACCCTCATAGTTAAGGGATCATTTTTGTTAACTTGTGGCAAACTTAAAGTATCAAAACCGTTAAGTGCATAGTTAAGGGACTATTTTGAACCTACTATCATAGTTAAGGGACTATTTTTGTCCTTTTCTCAAACCATGCGTGTCAATTGATTAAAGGCCTAATTTTCAGTTCTCAATCGCTTAATTACGTCATGGATAGCTACTAATCACCTCATTTTATTCATTAACATCCACTAACTATTACATGGACTACGTTTTTCCATTAAACTACATATATATCCTCCGTCTTTACATGGTATTCCAGCCATACGTTGAGAATATTTCCCATCACAAGTTGCAGCTATACCTGATAAAAAAGGAATTAAAATTTTACATACTGAGAGATTGTAAAAATTACTTACATAACAAGATAATTAGAAAGTTCATTGGAGTATGACGCTACTATTTCTACTAAGCTAGAAAATAGGCTAAGTTTTATTACAATCACTTAAACTATTGATGATTCTGAGTGAACCTTGGGGATGCAAGAAGGTTCATATGAATTGTTTGCTGGAAAATTAAATTGTATATATAAGATCAAAAATATCTTTTAAAGTATATGTAGTAAATGTTGAATCCTCTTTACTTATTAATGTGAAAGTCATTCTTCCACCACTGTTGATCACGTAGTAGTTACCCTTTATTATTTCATCACATATTAACTTAAAGTTTTATATTAAAATACGAATTAATGAGAGTAAGTAGATAGTGGCGGTCGGCGGATGTAGAGCACAAGCATCGGATTCACGTGAACCTAATGTTCTCGACACGAAATCCATATTCATATGTAGAAATCACTAAAATTTTAATAAATATTAGATTTTGAACTCATAATTTCAGCTGGGAAAAAATGGTATCAGAGTTAGTTCAAACAATCTAAATTTTAAACCCATCGAATTTAAATCCTGAACCCACAAGTGTAAATAGATATTCTAAAGGGATCCCTGTTCTAAATCAGTAAAATTTTGTCATTGGTAGTGAATTTTTATTTTGCAATATACTCCCTCTGTCCCAAAAGGTCAAAATAAATGTCACTTTAGCAAAAATTACGCCCATTGTTGATAACACTTACAAATTTTTGTCTTGAATTCTTAAGCTAATACTAATTTTGAAAGTTTTTTTTCTTCTAAGGTGACACTTATTTTGATACGGAGGGAGTATATTAGTGTATAAAAAATTAAATTAAATTTGCCACATACCATATAAAAGAAGTTGGGGAGTAGAGGGGGGCTAGCCAGCCAAAACTTATTAACCAAACCAATTTCCAGCTGATTTTCTGTATTCTTGTACCACTAACACACAACACATGACAACACACACACACCATTTCTCTCTCTGCTAAAGATTCGAAACTCTAAAGCAGAATTTTCGTACCATTCCAATTAGTCTTCTTCTTGTTATTATTTTTATACTTATATTATATAGTTCTATGATTAGCTGGCTTTGATCAAATATAATATTTTGAATTTTGTGTAATGGAGAGTACTGATTCATCAACCGGCTCTCATCAGCAACCTCAACTGCCACCTGGCTTTCGTTTTCATCCAACTGATGAAGAACTTGTTGTTCATTACCTTAAGAAAAAAGTAGCCTCTGTTCCTTTACCTGTTTCTATTATTGCTGAAGTTGATCTTTACAAATTTGATCCTTGGGAACTTCCTGGTATGTGTACTCTCACTTTATAACTATTTTAATTAGGCTTACAGTCTTGTGGTATCGGCATATGAAACTTTTTCATAAAATAAGTGTGAGTTTGGTTTTTATTATTTCTTCTCCCCTTCTCCTCTTTCTTCTTCTTTCATGTAATAAAATGGGCAATTTTGACTTTTATCATGGCTAATAGTTAAGTGGTATCGACCGATAAAAGTTTTTCACGTGATAAGTGTGAGTCCAATTTTCGGTGTTGGTGTTCTTTCTTTTTTATTTTTCCTCCCCTTCTTCTTTTCCCATGTAATAAAATGGCAATTTTGTAGGTGACTTTTGAGAATTTTTCACAAATAAGTGTGAATTCGATTGTCGTTATTCCTTTTTTTATTGTCCTTATCATCATCTTCTTCAGTCCCATGTAAAAGATGGCAATTTTGATTTTTCGGTGACTTTTGAGTGTTTTGAGAATTTTTCACGCGATAAGTGTAAGTTTGATTACCGTTATTCCCTTTTTTATTGCTCCTTCCCTTCTTCCTCTGTCATCCCATGTAATAAACTGGCCATATTGAAATTTTAACGAGTTTTGTATGTTTGAAACTTTTTCACACAATAGGTATGAATTCAATTCTTGTGATTCCCTTTTTTATTGCTCCTTCCCTTCCTCTCCTATCCCATATAATAAAATGGCAACTTTAAAATGTTGATGAATTTTGAGTGTTCGAGAATTTTTCACATCATAAGTGTGAATTCAATTCTCATTGTTCCTTTTTCTATTTCTCTTTGCTTCTTCCTCTCCTATTTCATAGATGACAATTTGTTTGAGGAGTTTGAAATTTTTTCAGCACGCAATAAGTGTGAATTCAATTCTTGTTATTTCCTTTCCCTTTCCGACAATTCTTGAATATTTGAGGTATGTTTTAAATTTTCATTTTCAGCTAAGGCAACGTTTGGAGAACAAGAATGGTACTTCTTCAGTCCAAGGGATAGGAAGTATCCAAACGGGGCGAGGCCAAACAGGGCAGCAACTTCAGGTTATTGGAAAGCTACCGGAACCGACAAGCCGGTGCTTACCGCCGGTGGGACTCAAAAAGTTGGTGTTAAGAAAGCACTAGTTTTCTATGGAGGCAAACCACCAAAAGGGTTGAAAACAAATTGGATCATGCATGAATATAGACTTGCTGACAATAAAACAAATAATAAGCCCCCTGGTTGTGACCTTGCCAATAAAAAATCCTTAAGGGTAAGTCTTTATTTTTATTTTACTTTAGTTTAAAACTTATCTTGAATTTAATGTTTTCATAGCACACCATCTATTGGAATATTATTCCTTTTGAAGACGATCACATATGGTAAAGGTTGTACCCAAAGCCCAAAGACAGGTTCAATATTTAAATTTAATTAGTAATTTTAACTTTCATATTCTTAAATTTGAACCGAATATACTTTTATAACATGGAGACATGTTTTAATATTTGTTGACTTTTTTTTTAAATTTTTAACAAATTTATCTATGTTTTGAATAGTAATTTATTAGATTTAATTAAACTTATGATTATATATTATGTCTACCCGTTGGTGATATATTCAGTGACGTAGCCACATAGAGTGAAGGGTTGTCAATTGAACACGTTTCATCGAAAAATTATATTGTGTATTTAAAAATTTATATATTATATATATATAAATCTTAACACCGTTATCTAAAGTTTTGATTTCACCACTAATACTACCTTATGTAGCTGCCACCCACACACATGGCAGATTCTTGTTAACAAAAAGAAATAGAATGGAAAAAGAATTGACTTTTGAAAGCGCTACATTTGATTGGCTTGAATTGACTAATGAAAGATTACTTTTTTTTTGGTTTTTGGTTATGCAGCTAGATGATTGGGTTTTATGTAGGATTTACAAGAAGAACAATACTCAAAGACCAATAGATCACGAGAGGGACGATTTGAATATTGATATGATGATGGGATCATCATCAATTAATCCACCATGCCTCCCAAATTCAATGTCAATGCCAAATCCATTTGGTCAACCAAAAATTCCACCACTAAAATCTTCAAATTTTGGTACATTGTTTGAAAATGACCAAAATTTATATGAAGGAGGATCCCAATTTTCTTCAAAGAGACCATTGGCAAATTTGTACTGGAATGAAGATGGAGCAGCTAGTAACGACAATTCTCAATCAACAAAAAGGTTTTTAACGGAGAATATGGAAGACGGTATAAATATGAATGCTCGAGCAGATGAACAGAATGGATCTATCGTAAGTCTTCTGAGTCAACTTCCTCAAACTCCGTCACTTCATCAGCAACAAGCTCTGGGGTCTCTTAGTGACGGAGTTTTTCGACAACCTTATTCGGGGATGAACTGGTACTCTTAGACATCAAATCAAAGAAAACAAATATTTTCATGAAAAAAATTGATATTGTGATATCATATTATATACCCTAGAAAGATGTTTCATTATTACAGGTTCCCTTGTTTCATTATTACAGGTTCCCTAACTAATTATTATTGGCTCAGTATTTTCGCAGATTATTAACGACGGTATTAAATTAGATTAGTGGGAATTGCTGGATTCGGGTATTGAGATTTTGTTGTAGTAGCTATATATATGGTAGTAGCTAAGTAAGAGAAGAATTTTAGATGATTTACAGTTGGTGAAAAAAGAATTTAGGCGAGACCCTGTACCTTTATTTTATTAACCGTCTGTCTTTGCTTTATAGTATATAAAAATACATAGATCTCCAAGGTTGGTATGTGAATAGAGATGCATAGAAACAAATCTTGTAATCATATATAATCTATATCTTATTGGAAAAGAAATATTCTGCACATTGTTTTCTTGTTACCTTTCTCTTTTCTTTTCTTTTTTTTTTTTTTTTTTTTTTAAACTTTTGTTGCCTTGAGATGGATTTAATTGAATAACATGATCAATTAGGATTTATATAATGAATCCTAAGTCCTATCTTATTTGAAATTGAAACCGAGTTATTGTCACAACCAGAAAGAAAAATCAGCCTGGTAATAAGTATTTCTATATATACATTATTATTTTTTTGCAACAATTTGTTTAAAGATTCCCAAACCCTAAATGGTAAAGCTCGAGTGCTGGATTAATTTGTATGTCTAGTTATTTCAGTAGGAGATTATATTTACTAATGCTATAATTAATTAATTATCTGATAAGTAGCTTGTAAGGTAGGTTGTTAATTTTGGTAAAGAATTGGTTTAATTTCCCAAAAGCATAGAGTATGATTAATTAAGCAGTGAAATTTGCTACCTTAAAATAAAAGAAATCCTGTTAAGGGAAAAGATAAGAATCATTTGTTGTTGTGAAAAGCCTAGTAAATGGTGACATATTCTAGATGGATCATACAACCAGCACATTGCATACATGACATGATTGATGTAATTATTTATGGAGGAATCAAACATACTAGATCCATAATCTTAATGACTATTCGGTTGTTGTATCCAATATAAGTACACTTTACTAATTAGATTAATTTGCTTTCTAATGCATACCCTTCATAAAAGAAATTAACAAAAGAGAAAGGAAAATGGAATAAAATGCCCTTTGCATTAAATTTGGCATGATACTCTTTTAATTGCGATGATATCCGAGTTAATTTATTCGCATTTCAACTATTTCATAAAGTACCTATAAATTCAAAACAATTCATCCATTCAAAACTAGCTATGGGAAGAGGCATATGTATCCTTTTGACTATGGGTTTATTTGAACCTCTTATTTTTGACGATGAGTAAAAATTTCATATGTAAAGATCTATTGAATATATCTAAGCCTATAATTTTAACAATACAGTGAGTTCAATACTAAGAATTTTAAAAAAGTTGAACTCATCAAGTTTAAATTCTAAATCCGCCTCTAGCTAGCTATGAAAAGAAATCACCTAGATCTTCCGTCCCTGCCAAAATCTAAATCTTAATTTTTAAAGATTTTTACTCATTTCATTAATGGTTAGGTCACGATGATAATACTTTTGAGATCATATATACAAGGATCTTTCGCTTTTGCACTTAGGGGAAAATAATAAAATTATTAAAATATGAAATTCCATCAAACTTTGCCTAGATATAGTTCCTGGGATGTCATACTTTTTTCTTGATTATATCTAAAGTCTCAGTTTCTTGGATTAGACACGAGCAAAGTATATTCCAAGAGGCATAGGTCCTCACAATATTGACAACAAGATGCTACCTCACAATTACCTTTCTTTCTTTGCTGACTTGGGACCATTTCACTATCATCAAAGGGGAATCATTATCTCCAAAAACCAATAATCTTTTCTTTTTTGATTATTATTTTAATTGCATTTCCTTTTCAAGGAAACAGAACAAAACTACTTTAAAATTATTTCATTTCCCTACTGCTTATTTGAGCAACACATATTTAAAGGATACCAAATGCATGTATTAGAATCATGGCTTCACATCATTCTATCTACATACAAATGTGAACATACGTATATTTATTTATCTTTTTTACTTGACGTAGGTTCAACGAAATACCTAAATTTAAGTTTTTTTTTTTTTTTTTTTTCATTCACAAGATGCGTTGTAGCATACGTATGTATAGGTATTGGCAAGTGTACGAGAAGAGAATATAATATACATATATATATATATATATATCCTTACTTGTTAGATTAAAATAGTTCATATAACGACTTAGAGAGTAAGAAATTCTTTTTTCAGTAAAAATTAAAAAATTGGATCTCAAAAAAAAAATGAAAAAAATTAAAAGTTCATTTGCTGGAAGAGGATGGTCAGTCTGAATTTATGTGTCTTCAATAAATATGTTGAATTCTTGTTAACACAATTTAGTAGACGATAACAGAAGAAGGTGTCCTACTTGAAATGATAATATATTGTCATAAACATTCTCAACTGATTTTAATGATATTGAGGTGAATGCACAATCTTGATAGATATATATAGTATATACTACCAAAAAAAGTATATTAAAATTCACAATCACTAAGCCTATGACCAAAGATTAAGCAAAATAATAATTGCGAGAGAATTGATTGATTTGGACTCCTAATGGTAGTAGGTTAGAGAAAATTGACTATATCATAGCCGTTTCTTCTCACATGCATTTGTTATTGTATATACCTGGCGTTTTTATGAGTAACACAACTACTCTGATCCAAAAAAAAAAAAAAAAATGTTGGTGGATTTCAGAATACAATGTAAACACGTTTAGTTTTACGTGTTAATTCAAATATTGAATTCTTAATGTCTTTGAAATAACATATATTTTGAAAAATACATAACGTTCCATAAATTAATTATTTTTTTATTATTAGCTAAATAAATTTTTTTTTTGATTTTTCCAAATAATTATAGTGTCTTTGTGTGTGTGTGTGTGTTGTGTGTGTGTGGGGGGGGGGGGGGGGGGGGGGGGGGGGGGGGGGAGGGACGGGGGGTGTGGTTTGTGATGGAGTATTTTGAATTGGATCAGTTGGCCCAGTTTAATCCTCCGGACTTAATTCATCATTTTTTTGCGCGGATTGCCCTTCTTTTGGGGTGGTCTTTAAATTTTCTTTCATATTTTGTGGTCTCTTAAATTATCATCTCATATTCTGGTCTTTAATTTTTACCCTTCGCATTGCAACTTTGAGCTTTAGCGCGAAAATCATTAGGTTACGAGTTCGAACCCCCGTACAAATGCGTAAATTAAAAAAAAAAATTGCAAGGCAAGGTTTGGATCGCGTGTATGCGGGACCGGCATCTGCGTTAAGGAATTACAAATTTTATGCTTTGGACCAGGCATACTCATGACTTATGAAATGAGACTTGGCATAAGTATGTCGGTCCTAAGCTTGATAATTCCTTCCTGAGTTTATGCGGTGGAGGCATACTTTTAATGGGCAAACTTTTATGCGGACCCGCATAAACTTGTGAAGGAATTATCACGATTATCTTGGACCGCATACTTATGCCAAGTCGCCCATAAGGCATAAGTATGCGGGCCCGCATAACTTCGATAATTCCTTCACAAATTTATGCCGTGGGGCATACTTTTAATGGGCAAACTTTTATGCGGACAGAGCATAAACTTGTGAAGGAATTATCAAAGTTATGTCAGTTTCCATATATTATGCCAAGTCCGCCCATAAGGCATAAGTATGCTTAGAGATCCGCATAACTTTGGTAATTCCTTCTCACAAGTATATTAGTTGGGGGCATAGCGAAATTTAAACTACGCCTTGCGAATTTTTTTTAAAATTTTAATCGTGTGAGTTCGAACCTGGAACCTATGGATTTTAGCCGAAGGGCAAAATTTAAAGATTTCAAATATGAGGGACAAAATTTAAAGACCACCCCAAAAGAAGGGCAATTCGCAGATTTGCCCTTAATTCATTGTGCTACTGGCCTCCTCTGGATTAGTTAAGCCCAATCGTCCAAATTGTTTCTGTTCTGCTTTTTCATTTCAAAAGATTCCGCGGATTGTTCTTCACATGGACTTGTCTTTAATTTTTGTACCTCAAATCAGTGGTCTTTAATTTTTTTCCCTACTTCTCATTTAATGAAAATTTGTGGACCAAAGTATCCTTATTCGCGCATCTACGAAATCAGAGATTTGGGTTCAAAAAAACAAACAATTTTGCAAGGCAGGATTTTCATAAAAACTATGCCTATTCGGGGTAAAGTTATGCCTTAACTTAAGACATAACTTCTATATAGAAACTATGCCTTAAGGCATAGTTCTGTAGGATAACTTAATTTCTACAGAACTATGCCTTAAGGCATAACTTTAACCCGAATAGGCATAGTTTTTATGAAAATCCTGCCTTGCGAATTTTTTTCTTACACTGCTAGGATACCACAGAATTATGCCTTAAGGCATAACTTTACCCCGAACAGGCATAGTTTGCTATGAAATTTTGCCTTGCAATTTATTTTTTTATTCAATTGGGTTTGAAACCAGAATGTTAGGCTATTTTCGGCCACCTGTTTTAGCCGAAGGACAAAAATTAAAGACCAGCAATTTGAGGGGCAAAAATTAAAGACCACCCTGAAATAAGGGCATTCCTGCGAATTGCCCTTTTGATTTTCAATTATTTTATGTTAGACAGACCTCCCTTTAGTTTGACTACTTGAAATAGAATAACCTTTTGTTTACAAGTGTTGGGGAGAAATAGAGTAGTGACTAGTGAGTATGATTTACCTTTTTTACTATACTCAATAGAAAAGAATAAACTCCAACAAACAATGAAGGCCACTTCTGTTTATCTTTACTCTACTTCACAATTAGGAAGTTCATTTTTTACCAAGATGATATTTGTTTTCCAGTACTTCTATTTTCCTAATAATCTTTCAAAAGGAACTTTTGAATTCTGAACATTTTGAGGAAGAAACTTGTTGTTGGGCTAAACAATCTATGATATCCACTTAAGTTCAAGCCCATACAATTTTCTCCAAAATACCTCTCACCGTTAAAATTAGGGTCATTTGCCTTTCAAAGGCACTGGTCTTTAATTTTGGTCCCTCAAATTGTTGGTCTTTAATTTTTGTCCTTCACCTAGTATTCCGAGGTTCTAGGTTCGAATCCCGGCTCAGTCAAAAAAAAAAAAAAAATCACAAGGCAGAGGATTATAGCAAAAAGTAAGGCCTTAAGGCAAAAGATTAGGCTTATTCGGGCAAAAATTAGGTTTGCCTTAAGGCAGACTTCCGCCCAAACTCGTCTTATAAGGTTCAAACATTACCTTAAGGTAGAGTTTAAATCCAAAACTCTGCCTCGCGATTTTTTTTTAATTTTTGACTGAGCGGGAATTCGAACCCGGAACCCATAAATTTTTAGGCGAAAAGACAAAAATTAAAGACCAACAATTCGAGGGTCAAAAAATAAAGACCAGTGCCTTTGAAGGTCATTCCGCGCAAAAAATGTTAAAAAGTATCCAACAAACTTGCGTGAATTTGGGTAACGGCATCGTCAGCAAGCGGCAGCCTCGTATCGGTACTTTCCACGCAGAACTTTGTTCTCACACACAACTTCTTCCGGGTATGGGAGGTTGACTAGTTGTAACATTTTCCAAGATGTGAGGGGCTGAAGGCTGTAGTATAATTTCAGAACTGGAGGTGAAAACTTTAATATTAAATATAATACAAGGTAGCTCTGCAATTTTAGTGGTAGAATCAAGTTGGCCAACTCGGCCAAACTGAAGATTTTACCAAGTTTTGTGGAGAGATGTAGAATATGTCGAAGTAGTGATTAAGTAAAGAGAAGAACAAACGAAGCATCAGGCTTGAATCACCATTTCCCTTTATTTCATATTTCATGATCCTTTAAGACAGTCTTATATAATGTTATAAGCTATAAGATAAGTCAATATTATGTTATAAGCTATACTTCTATTTATGGAAGTTTCTGTTGAAACTTCAGCACGAACATTAGAGCTCCAGATTGCACTATTTTACAATTATTACAAAAGAATTAGTGTACATACACGGAGAAAGGAGGGCTGCGTGCAGTATGCATAAATCATAAACGAGTATCTCAAGAGGATGGTTTCCGAGAGCAGCAAGTATCTGCAGCTATATCACCTCAAAGCTATACATTTCCCATTAATGGTCCGCCCTCTCAATCAAGATCCTTTATATTTCCTCGAATCATTATTGTGTCTTTGCTCTTCCATTCGTTTACTCCTACAGCACGCATCAAAATAAGGTGCTAGTATGTCAATACCACTTCACCATATATATACATCCACAGATCATGCATCATATGAACAAGAAGTTATTTGACATACCTGTGGTGGACCTATTGAGGGAGGTTGCATATCTGCTTCTACCGATGCCTCAGAGACTCTAGCTTCTGATTTCTCATTTGAATAACTGATAAACAAAAACAAATGAAGTCAGAATGTGATGCACTTATTATCTTATCCGCATTCATTCCATCGTGCTTATAGTATTTCCAAAAGCTCAGACCTTGCATATCATGCACCAAAAAGTAAAAATTTGTGATGGAATTGGGATGCTTACGTTGAGAGTATTGTCACCCAAATGAGTTCTACACAGTCAACCCAAAGAAGCCTTTGTTCAACCGGAACCACACCATACGTAATTAGATGAGCAAAGGGCCACAGCTTCCAACCAGCCTGAAAATGAGCCACATATAGAGAATCTGTGTTAAAAGGACGTCATGTGCATGTGTTGCTACTGATCCACATTTGACCTCAAACATCATGTTGCATGATAGAAGCATGCATGCAAGAAACAGCAAAAAAAAAGAATGATGTAAACCAAGAAACAATAATGTTTAACATAGTAATAAGAACCACTGTTTGATGTGAAAATAAGTTCAATTATGTATAAGGTGATACTGTAATTGAAGCAAGAAGTAAGAGCAGAAGGTCTTCTTACAGTCAACATTGGGAAGAATGTAGCCTTCAATTCACTGAAAATGGCAAGAGGGGATTCAAGACGTAAAATTCCCAAAACTGTGAAGTAGATGCTGTTCCAAATTGCTGACCAAACAGTTTGATCAAAGGCAACCTTGGCAGGAACCACCCACCAATCTTCGAACGGAAACAGTGCCTCACAGAACTGATAATAATAATGAGAGAGGGATCCATGTAGCGTGAATCCAACTAAGCCTGATCTCAACATACGTCCACGATCAATGTCAAAAAGAGGCTTCCCTTCATAGCACTGCAATAAGTAATAGGGAAGACTAAGCAATAGCTGTGGCGAATAACAATTTCAAGTGATTCATGTCATTTGCAGGAACTTTCTATTCAATCCTCACTAACCTGTGCAATCCAATCTCCAACAGAGTAAACCACTCCACTGATAACCATCTTAGCCAAAACTGGATTTCTTTTAAGGGCTTCCTCATATGCAACCCAGTTGTGCTGAGGTGCATATCTCAATATCTCAAATAAGGTCCATCCCTGAAAGAGAAGGATAATTAGCTATATTCTCCTCGAAATTATGGATTTGAGCAATTGCTGAAGAAACGAACAAGTTTCAATGTGGTGAACCCAGGTAAAAGATATACAACTATAACAAAAAAAGTTGATACAAGGAAAAAAGCAAACTTCTCACTACAAGTATATGCGACTCCTTGCCAATCTATTAAAGATAAAAAAAAATTAAAAAAAGAAGTACCTCAAATCAAGGAAGCATTAAGACCAAAAAAGGCTGTTGTGATTCAAGAGGATAGAAAGAATGCTTTTCCAATATTATCTTTCTTCAAGATGACAGACAGCAGACATTTAGTTTTTAACAGCAAAAGAGCAATTAGGATATACTAACAATTTTAATCTACAGTTCTATTTATTGAATAAAATGAAATATGCAATCATCACCCATGACCAAAGAAGTCTAATACAAATTAGACTGCATAGAACTGCCAGATTCTACCGGAAAGCCTCTCAACCCCACAAATGTAGGGGTAAGGTCTGCGTACATCCTACCCTCCTCAGACCCACTTGTGGGATTACACTGGGTATGTTGTTGTTTTCTAGAACTGCCAGATTCTCAAATCAGACCAAAAGCAGATCCAAAATAACTATCATACCCCAAACCCTGTACACATGTATTAACTACGATGATATTCATGACTAAGCTGCAAATGATTTGAATCACAGAAGACTGAATACATTCAGAAATACATATCATTAATCAAGAACGAAACCTCTGCATAAGGATTTTTGCCCTTGGATAACAGCAGAGCAGGAAAAACAGCACGTGAACATACCGATCCAAAAGGCACCAAAATTTATTGGGTTATATTTATCTACGCGTGCACGCGTGTGTGTTTTCACCTAAATGGAAGGTACTTGGATACTCATGTCGTACATACTAAACACATCTTTTTAGCTTAGGGTGGAAAAATTTGTTGTACATAGTAAACACATCTTTTTAGCTTAGGGTGGAAAAATTTCTCCTTTATCCTCCTTCATTGTCTCTTAGCACTATTAACCAAAAAGCTGACCTTTTAAGAGAATTATTCAATTGGAAACGAATGAATCAAAATTTTAAGACGAAAACCAAATGAACAAAGAATCCTGATAGCAATTTAAAGATAACAATTCTCTTAAACCAAGATGCAAATATTTATGCTTAAAACAAGCTATTAGGATTTTTTTTTTAAAAGATGCAAGCAACAAGAAGGTTGAAAATATTCTTAGACTCTTACTACCAGTATTGAAGCCCTGAAGCGAGGCGCAAAACATGTTGAGTCCTTCGCCTCGCTTAATATGCGCTTCAGTATCGTCATCAATGCTCTAAGACATACTTTTTCTTGCCAATGAATGTCTCCTGAAGAGACAACACTAAACAACTGATATTTCACTTTATCGTAATCTTTTTTCAATTTCTTTGTTCATATATTTGTTGTTCATGCTTATTGTTATTACTCTTGGACTAAACATATATAGTTGTATTTTGTTTTCCTCTATTAGAGCCTTTTTTTCATTAAAGCCCACACTTAAATTGAGCTTTTCGCTTTTAATAACACTGCTTACTCCAACAGACAAAAAAAAAAACTGAATATTCTAGTAAATTGTAACAGTAACAAACAGATGCAACATCCAAGACAAGCAGCAAGAAAATGTAAGAATCAAATTTTCAGACACCAAGTAGTTTAAATACAACATAATTAGTGAGCATAACTTACATGCCAGTAATCATGGTCAATAGTGAGCAACTTAGTAATAGCAAAAGATCCAGCAGCTAAAACAATAGTTGCATTTATAGCCCTATCAATTAATTTCTCCATATCCTCCTTATCTTCCCCATTGGGCCCACCAACACCACTTGAAGAAGCAAACCCACCAGCACCTTCAAATGATAACATCCCTTCATTTCCAAACCCACTTACGACACCGTTTTGTTGGTCTGTAGTGTCGTTACTTTGGACCGGAATCAAGTCGGTTTCGTTAGCCACCGAGCCCACTACAGCCCAGTCCCTCTGTTGTTTTAGACCTTTGGATAAGAATAAGGGCTTTGGGTTGGGCTTTGGGCTGGGCTTTGGTCGAGAGAGAAAGGGCTGAGGTGACGTCAAGCCATTGATAGTAGCCATTGATTTTTAGATCACAAAGCTCACTTCACCTTTCTTCTTTCTCTCTGTTGAACTAATTGGAGAACTAGTGGGTTTTATATGAAAGAGGATGTAATTTGGTGATCGGGTACATCGCGGCGTAGGGTAATGAAAGTGATACTCTAATTTGATGAGTCGGGTAGGTTGAATAGTGAAAGGTGGTTTTTGATTGGTTGATTTGTGGCGGTGCAGGTGATTACGGTGGAACTTAGATGTTCTGTTCCTATGTGGACTGCGCTAGCCTTCAGCCACGTAAGAGTGAACATAGCCAATAATTGAGCATAAATAGTTTATGAAGTCAATATTTTATCTCGTATATGAATGAAATCGAGTTCAAAAATATTTTATTATATTTATCATAAATATGGAATATTGTAGTTAAGTGGTAATATGCAATACAATAAAAACTATCCGTATCGAATATTTGCCCGAAGTGAATTTAATTTATCATAATTAAATAATTTATGAAGTAAAGATATGCATTATTTAATTATGTTTAAGTCATAAAAGTGTACGTGCCAAACACATATATTGTATTAATATTATTAGTTTTATGTGGATACTCGTGCGGATAAATTTTTTGCCAATAGCAATATGGTAATTTAAGCATGAATACAAAAGCTTGTTTCTAATTAACAATAAGATGTTAAAAGATAAAATTGTGTTCTTAATACAATTTATTGTTAATCAACTTAAATTAAAAATATAAAATTAAAAGTAATATGTCAGTGTATCTTTTTGTTGACAATACAAGCTTAATCGAGAAAGCACACCCCCGTTTGAGATATCACCTACTTAATTAATTCGGTTTAATTGAGAGGGATTAAAAAAATAAAAAGATAAGGAGCGCGCAATTGGTCAAGTTGGCACGTGAACTTTTCTTTAATCGAACTTAGCACATGGATGATATGAGAATCAATCAAACATTAAATAAACGAAAGTTTAATTACTTTCTTATTAAGCAATCACCAACCTTTCCTCTATCTAAGTTTTCTATTTCCTCAAAAGCTGGCAAAGCAACAATGTATTGTAAATATGTTTTTAGAATTTTTCTTTTTATATAAAACTTCTGATTAGTAAGTTTCTATTATTTGATATTTATTGATTTGTAGTGAGGCATGTTTACAGGTAATTTTTTATAGTCAAGAGAAAAAGAATTAAGAGAAAAGGGAAAATAACGTTCTTGTATTTTAGTCTCGTAGATTGAGTGGCAAAGTCATGGTCCGTTCCACTTGTCGACTTGTTTTGGTATCTTCTTCTCTCTTTCATATGTGGCTACGTTCACATGGAATCTCTTTGTGGGCATGAAACTTGGGAAATTAAGAAAATGCTATGGGCCAAGTTTCACATAACATATTATAGAAGTGGCGGAGTCAGAATTTAGAGTTTATGATTCTAAATTCCTATTAAAATCATAGTTATCATAGTTATTGGGTTCGCAATTAGATATTTATGCATATTTAATGGACTAAACAAAAGTTTGTGGGTTCGTCCGTACCCGCGGCATCTGTGTAGAAGTAGTATTCATTGGCCATTTTTTTGGCTTTATCTTTTAAAAATAGTCACTGTTATTAAATTTCAAATAAAATTTCATGATCTTCGGCTCTGTTTTTAAATACCAGAGTGTTAATATCCTGAAATTTCATTAAAATGCAGGGCAGAGAGATGGGTTCAAAATAAGATCTGAGAAAAGTTAGGAGAGCATAGTTAGTTCATACATTTATGCTGGTGGGCTCGTAAATACTAAATACTTCCCCATATTTGTGGATAAGAAAACATGCCATGTTCACAGATTTTTTATTTTTTTTTCCTTCGAGTGTCATGTTCAGAGATTTAGACCATCAAATAATTGGGAATTTTTCCAAATAATTATGGTCATTTATTGTGGGCAAGAAAGCTACAAATCTTTTATCTACACAGTCACATACTATGAGATAATGAGATAATAATAACAGTTGGCTGCCCCTTAAGCCATGCAAAAAACTCTAAAGTGTTCTACTAGTATCCTAAGTTGCTTTCATTGGAACTTTCTTGAGGCATAGGAGTTTCAGAAAATCATGCATCAGTAGGAAATGCCTGTCTTTTTCATTCTTCAGTCAAACTTAATTACTACTATAATTCATAAACTTTTATTCTGAAATGCCTATATACCACATTAGTGCATTGTTAATTGTTTGTGGAGTTCCTTAAAACTTATATTGCCTTATTATCACAAGAAGTGTAAATATAAGTTTCTAAGTTGAATATTTTCTAGTTTGACTAGAATAAGTTTTCGGTTTATGCATTTGGTTTGTGAACAAGTTATACTATAATTATAATACAAAAATTAATTTCTTGGTACATATTTGATTCACTAATTGGACTCAAATCCGTTACATAGGGTAGAATACAATCATGTGTTTGTTTTATTAGATTAGATAAACTTCAATGACCTTTTATGTCTATTTTAAGCTCAACTTTCTCAAAAGACATTAGTGAAGAGCTTTATAGAAAAAGACAAATGGATCATTCGTTGTTGTTTACCAGTATATGAGGGATCCTCCTCCTAATATCTTTCTCCTGCTTCTCTCGTTTGGCATTAATGTGCCAAGACATTTTGCTACTTCCATACAAAATTCAGTGAAGTAGACCTGGACGGTATGACTTTTCCTTTTTAATCATTATTCTGGTGGGATGAGAAAGTATAATGGGGTGCTATTTCTAAACATTTATGGGAGAATATTGGGTTATTTCTGCAGTTAATCAATTATAACATTTGATCTATCCTGTGTTAAATAATTAAATGAATTCTGCATTTTGAATTAAACGAGATGACTGAATGAATTAGAGTTTTCAATATGGGGCCTAGCCCAACCCACACGCGTTTCATTTTTTTGCACGGATTGCCCTTCGTTTGGGGTGGTCTTTAAATTTTCATCAAATTTGTGGCCTTTATTTTACCAAGCCCATATAAAATTTTCTTCAAAGATGAGCCTACATTTAACCCCCGCTCAATAAAAAAAAAAATAATTTAGCTCAACTCTCTCTTTAAAAAAAGTTAAAGTTATGCGGATCACTAGTGAAGAGCTTTATAGAAAAACATAACAAATGTGGATCATTCTTTGCCTTATAAAGTTTACCAATATATGAGGGATCCCCTACTCACTAACTTGTATAAGTCAAACTAGGAGCAACTATTACATTAAAAAAACTTCTCAAGTCGTTTGGCATTAATGTGCCAAGAAGTTTTCTTCGCCTTGGATGTGAATATGTTGTGCATACAAAATTCAGTGAATTTTGAAATAGACCTCTCGGACGGTATGATTTTCGTTTGATTTCATTTTGCTTTTTAATCATTATTCTGGTGGGATTAAAAAATAAAGATGAAAATGTTTATTTTTCATAACAACTATTTTTGTATTGCCAGGAAAGTGTGAATTTGTATTAATACTTTTCCATGTAACTTTGGTTTATATGCAAAAAATACATATATATGCTTCAAGGCAAAGTTGCCCATATCTATCCTGTGTTAAATTTGGTAAATCCTTATGAAGTTTATCTGCATTTTTAAAGCAAACTTTTATGGGATCAGATTAATGAATTAGAGTTTTCAATACTTATGCCAAGGCCTAAGTATCCCAATAACTCTACAACAAGTGGCGAAATTTAAACTACATGAATTTTTTTTAAAATTTTGATGTTTGAACATTTAAAAAATGAGTCGGCCCACCAAGTTTTGAGTCGGCCCACCATTTTGACGGGCCTTCAAATGGCTAGCCAACCCAATCTCTCAAGTGAGTCGTGGGCTGGGCTGAGCCGGCCTTTTTAGGAAAATATTTTCATAATTTTTTATTTTAAATTCTAATCTAAAAAGGCGCACATAAATATTTAATGAATATTTTTATCGACAATAACACAACAAGTACATGATGTGCCATCTGATAAGATTAAGGAAAATAATGGAGAAATATGAAGAATTTCGATTTGAGGAAATAAAAAGGATGAAGATTTTAGAAGAACATTCGGGGAGGGGTGAATTTGACTCTTTCATAAATAGAGGTGATTATAAAAAATAAAAAAAAAGACATGAACTCGTGAGGTAATTAATTTTAAAATTTGTTGCTGCTTATAGGTCGGCTTGGTCATGAGAGACAGATGGTGGAGGAGATACGCTCATGGCTGTTTGTGGGTAGTTTTAATCTTATGTTATATTATTTTGATTTAGCTCACTAATTATGTCATAGGTTATTATTAAGATATTTTCTTATAACAAGAATTTTTAATTTAATAAAGAAACTATTTTATCCTAATTTACATTTGGGAGCCGTTTGGACATGATTTCATATCATGAGATGAAATCATGTTTGGACATGCAATTTGGAATTCTTAAGTTGCAATTTTTTTAATAAACATAAAAACCCCATAAGTTGTGAAAACCATCAAAAAAATTCCAATTCTTATACAATCTTACCAAATGAGTAAATCATAGTTCATAATAAAATTAATACTCTACTAGATGGTCTTTCTAAAAAATACAACATCAATTGATCAAACTTTAGTTCAATAAAAAGGAAAATTTAACATATTTTTTGAAATCATGATTTCAAATCTCAAATTATGTCTTTTTGGATGATTTGAAATTTCATCTCATGAGATGAAATCAGGTATGAAATCGCATTTCCAAACGCCTACTTGAAGTGAAGTCCGTTAGCAAAGATGGGTACATATGCTTCATTTGACTATTGGTAAGAGCACTTTGTGCTATAACCCATTAGTGAGCAGGGCTGGGCATAACCGATGAACTTTTTTTAATTTCAATTTCGATTTTTCAGTTTGTTCGGTTCGGTGCGGTCCGGTTCGGTTTTAATTTATGGAATTTCTACAATTCGGTTCGGTTTCGGTGTATGCAAATTCTAATTCAGTTAAATCGAAAAAACGAATTTTAACAAGCCATATTTTTCATGAAACATTACATCACATATATATACACATAATAAAGATTGCATTTTATTACCATGAAGAATTAGGCCAACAGAGAGTAGAAAAGAGAATTCTTGGAGGGTGGTTGCTTTCTTTGAGTTGTTGTTGTTGTTGGTTGCTTTCTCTGTTTGGCCTATGATTTCTTTGACCCATCAGATGTACTAGTAGTCTAGTATTGTTTACCGTTTCCTGTGAGCTTAGCAAACATCGCTCTAGTTTTAGTTTATGTTTGTTAAAAATCACTAGAAATTGTCCAAACTCCTATATGTGGCTGTGGGAAAGTTTCCATATCTAAATTGAAGAAATTGAACTGAATAAATCGAACCGAATTTGCAAAAATCGAACTGAACCAAAGTTATTTCAACTCAATTTCGGTTCCCATTTTTTACAAACCGAAAATCGAAAAACCAACAGAATTTGTGAAACCGAACCGAACGAACGCCCAACCCTATTATCGAGCATGATTGCTTTATTTCAAATAATTCAAGAGCATATTAGTTCCATTTAACTAATAGTAGGGATATTTTTGTGCCAAAAAGCAAAAGCAGGGACATAAAATAGTTTAGGTTGAAAATGCAACTTTGCTTTAAAAAATTAAACTCCTCTCTCAACTTTAAACAATAGACATTTAAACTCATCTCTTAACTTTGAACAATAAACATTCTCTCCCTTTATCCCATGTAATGACTATTCGCCCAATAGTTTAAGAGCATTTTTTTATAGTACCATTTTTCAAAAAAAATTAAAATAAAAAAAAATTAAAAGAGTATCACTAAATTGACAAAAGGGGGCAAAACATAGTGGTAAAATCCGAAAAATGGGAATATGGAGCAAATCTACTGAGTAGCGGAAATCAGTGTTCACAGTGAGCAGTTAAAAACTTCACTGAGACACAACACCCTCCCAAAATCTCTACTTTAGCCCCTAAATTTCCCCCCATTCGGCTGAATCAATCCACAAATTTCAGATTAGCGAATCGCAAAGAGGCGATTTATGCAGATCGGTAATGGCGAACTTCTTAGCTCAGTTCCAAAGTATTAAAACTACTTGCGATCATGTTGTCATTGCCGGTAAACCCTACCTTCATTTGCAAT
>NC_081352.1:35786481-35801508 GCF_029784015.1 Lycium ferocissimum | reverse complement strand
AAAAAATTTTTAAGGGGAGGTCAATCAACAACCCAATAAATTGAAAGGGGGGTGTTAATTAGGGGGGGGGTAAACAAGGTAAAAAAATTTTTTTAAATTATTAACATCTACTCATATAGTTATATAGATATGTAATTTTTGGCAACCCCTTATGGCCCGCCCCGGCTGGGATGCAACATGCTCAACGAATTCAATTGAATATTAAGTTCAAACCAATAATAATGGCTCTGTAACTAACCAATGGTTCATATGAGAGACCGAAAAGTAAACAAACAATTAATTGGAAAAACAAAGTACTAAAAGAATAATTAAGCGAAAAAAATTGGATTTAAAAAAAAAAAAAAAAAATCAAGTATATAGATTGGAATTGGAAAAAATTTTATATAACAAAACGAATCATCAGACAAAAAAATGTGTTCAAACAAGAATGTTAATTCTTTTTTTCATTAATTTGAACGAATTTCATTCAAACAGTGCTGCATGCAAGTTTTAAGATAATCAATAGAAACTATCATCAGATTATCAGAATAATAATAATTAGATTATACTATAAAGTTTAACATGGATCACATCAATTAATTAATTACCTTGAGAGTGACAGGAAGATTAGTTTTTTTGAAGATGGCGGCACTTTCAAGCTCCATGTCAATTTAAGCTTTTTCTTTTCCTCTCTTCCCTGGAGAGGGAAAAGAGAGGAAAAAAAGGAGAAATGAGATAGACCAGAATTTGATGTCTATATATATCGGTTGTAAATGTTGTTAGGTATACGTGAAGTTTGGAAAGTATTGATACGTGTTAGTGACACGTATTGCCTCTAAACCCACGAAAACCCGCCCCGCACCCACACCCACATAAAACCGCCCCCGCCCGCCCCGCGTTCTTGTTTTAAATTTTTTTTTTTTTTTTTTTTTGAAAATTACAACCAGATTTCTTTTCATGTAAAATTTGAAAGATACCGGGAGACAAATTTACAATTCACATATACTCTTCTGCAGCTAAATATTCTTTGATAGCATAAGCCAGAATGGTGATTTAAAAACGAAGTGAAACTTTTAGATCCCTTATATAGCTCATTAAACCATAGAACTATGGAATGATAGCTTTTTATCCATATCAATCGGCATCCAGTTTCTTCAATTTGAAAAACTCAAAAGCAGAGGACAAAATTAATTTTTAAAAATTAAAAAGAGTTGTTTAATAGTTACAACGTAAAAAAGTCCAAAAGATTCTTAATTAGAAATTTCAATCAAATGGATCGATCGAGTTGTCGATTCGTTCCACCTATAAAGCTACGAGAAGTAACTTTAATTTTATTTGATAGAACTAAATATCGCAGTAGCTCGACTTTTTGGTATATGTGGTTTATTAATAATTAATTATGTCGACAAGCTAGAACTTATTCGATCAATGGACTAATATATTTAATTTCAATTATTACGTATCGCGTTCTTAGAATACGGCTTCCTCAAAAGCAAGTGAGGACAAAATTATATTTGTTTAAAAGTTTCTCTACTTTAAATTTTAGTCCCTAACCCACACCCGCACCCGCCCCGCACAAAATTAATTTTTAAAAATTTAGACCTGCACACCCCGCACTGCACCTGCCTATACCCACACCCGCGCATACCCACAGTTGCTAAACCCGCCCCGCCCCGCACTGCACTGCCCCATTGCCATCCCTACGTGTTACAAGATATAAGGAGGAGTAATAAATGATTTAAACTAAAACACTATAGAAGTATGAGAAATTACGCAATTAACGCATAAAACGAGTGTGAATATATATATATATATATATCATGTAATCTATGTGCATTTTGGGTGAATCCGGGACTGAGAATTAGCTTGACGGAATATAGCTCCTTATCTTAATGAAAAATCGGATACGGTCAAACCTTTCTAGAACATTACCATTGGGTCCCGTGAATTTTTTGATCGCTTTTAGCGAATAATGACGGCATAATACACTAATAATAACATTGGCATTTAAATAATATTTTTTTATTATATTCAATTGTAAAATCTTTAATCTTAATTACAATTTGTATAACAGAGAATTTTTTTATATGATGGAAATATACATTCATATAATATTCTTTGTCATAAATAATGTATTAAAGTATCAAAATATTTGATCAAAATTTCTAGACCTATTATTGGTAATCTCTAGACGAAAAGAAGAAGATTGCTGTTGTAGATGAATAATTTTATAAAAAACGCATCATATCGATGCGTACATCAGATATTTCATAAGCGGTATCGACATTTAAAGAAGTGAACAACTCCCTATCGACATCATATTTAAAAAACACAATTCATTAATACAACGCTCCTCGTCGTTTTTCTTCTTTTGAAAAAAATATTATTAATAACTCCCATTAGAATTAATATTAAATACTTCTTTTTTAATATAAGGTGCCAAACAACTCACTTAGTCTATGCTACTTCGACTCATTATTTTGTCTTCCCGGTTAGATAAACTTTGTATTGTAACTTAGTTTTCGAAGCTTTCTAATAATATATCTCAATGAAATTTAAGTTAAACTATAAATTAAATTATCATTTTAGATAAACTTTAAATATAATAAAATTCAGCCCACAAAGAAAACAAAATGTCAGGTATCTTTAAAAAAATTCCAATTAAAAAGAAGAAGAAAAAAACTACTAAGAGAAGTTGCAATGATAGAAAAGAATGAATAATTTTAATGAATAATTTTGTTAAAGTTAGGACTTAATTTTCCTGTATATTCTTAATTCTAGAATGATTCAAATAAGTATTATGAATGTTATAAAATGTTTCAGTTGCTCCTTATTTTGGCAAAAGATCAGTCGTTCGTTGAAGTTGCAACCTAAAAGCAAAAGAGAGAGAGAATAAAAAAATTAAAAACGCAAGTTATAAGCCGAGTTAAAACCGGGAATCACAAATGCCAGATTTAAACACATACCAACTAAACTAAAGAATGCTTGTAACGAATTGGTGTCAGTTTATTTTATCTATATATGTAATTCTTTTTTTGGTTATTATCTTGTATACATGTATATTTAATAAAATTTTCCGACGAAGCCGTGTCGGATGACACCCTTAGCCCCATGTGTGTCCACCCCTGACTGTTATAAAGATCGTTGTTGTCAGTGGCGGAGCCAGGATTTTCACTAAGGGGGTTCAAAATATGAAAAGTAAACACACAAAGATGTCAAAAGGGGGTCAACGTCTACTATATATACATAAAAAATAATTTTAACCATGTATAAATAATGTAATTTTTCGCTGATGAACCCCCTTGGCCCTTCGTTCCTCCGCCCATGGTTGTTGCTGTTATAAGTAAAAACTTGTTATAGAGGGGTAAAATATAACATGAAAAATTGATTTCGAGAAAAACTTGATTATTATAGGGTGTGTTCGGTATGGAGGAAAATGTTTTCCTGGAAAATGTTTTCTGAAAATAATGAATTTTCACTTATTTTCTCATGTTCGTTTGAGTAATGGGAAATAAGTGAATTTCTTACTTATTTTCTCATGTTCGTTGGGTTGATAGAAAACGCTTTTTCGGAAAATACTCATCAAGCTTCACACTAACTACAACCCCAACCCTGCACCACCCCACTCCCACCCACCCACCTACGCCACCCCCCCTCCAAAAAAAATTTCTTTTGATTTTTTTTTTTTGCACTCCCCCAGCCCCCCAACTCATTCAACCTAACCCAACCCCGATAAATTCCTCCCCAACCACACCCCACCACCCCCCACCCCTACACCCCCGCCCCCATTTTTTATTTTTTGTGACCCCCACCCCCCCACCACCTGTGAACCTATACTACCTCCCACCCCACCCACCCCCACAACATTTTTTTTGAAGTTTAATTTTTTCTAAATTTTCAATTTTAATTCACATCCCCATCACCTCCGTGGAACCACTCACACCAACACTCTCCAACCCAACAATTTTGAAGTTTTTATTATCTTTTTTTCCCCAAACACACCCAAAAAATCTTTTACCACCCACCACCAAATGCTCCAAACTTTTTTTCAAAAAATATTAATTGTTTTTTTGCCGGGGGGGGGTCCCTGTGTAGGGGTAGTGCGGGGATGAGGTAGACGGGTGGGAGTGGGGTGCGGGGGGTGGGGTAGGGTGATGGGTGGGGCGAAAGTGCCAAAAAAAAAAAGTCAAAACAACTTTTTTCAAAAAAAAATAATTTTTTTTTGTGGGGGGGGGTAGGTGTTACTTGTAATGGGGTGCAAAAAAAAAAGTCAAAACTTTTTTTTCAAAAAAAATTATTTTTTTTGGGGGGGGGGGGGGGTGCAAGTGGGGGTAAGTGTGGTGGGGTGTCAAAACCTTTTTTTCAAAACAAATAATTTTTTTTTTGGGGGGGGGGGGGGGGAGGGTAGGGTGCGGGGGTTTGCGTGGGGGGTGCAAAAAACCAAAAATAATGTCAAATTTTTTTCCCAAAAAAATTATTTTTGGGCGGGGGAGGAGGGGGAGGGATGGGGTGGTGGGTGGGGGGTGGTGGGGTTGGTGGGGGTTGGGAGTGGTTGGGATTTGGTGGTTGGGGTTGGGTTGGTGGTGGTAGGGTGGTTGGTGGAATGAACTTGTGAACTTGTTTTTTCTCTTTTTTTTTGGGGATGTCATTTTTACGATTTCGTTTAAAAAATGTTTTCCAAAATTTTTTTACCAAACGAACATGAGAAAATTGGAAAACATTTTCCGGAAAATATTTTCCCCCATACCGAACACACCCATAGAGAGGTGTTGTTATATGGAGATGACGTTATAAAGAGATCTGACGGTATTTTGGATGCGAAGCATATATACAGTTTTGAATTTATTACGGACGATGGTAGATTAGCATTGGTATTGCTAGTTTAGTCGATCGGTTATCACATTTTTGTATTCCAAGCCAATCAATTCATGGAATATTTAATTTGCTTGTATTTTTTTCTTTTGGTATTATTATTTTAGTCTTTTGGTTGTATTTCTTTTTTGTCTTTCAAGCATAATTAGAAAGAAACGATAACATATTGTATTTCAAGCATAATTAGAAAGCAACAATAACATAATTATCTCACGTTACTTTTGACAATGCTGTTGGAGACGCAATAGTCTCTTGGAGGTGCTTAGAATTTTCAATGATAAAGGTGAAAAAAAAAAAATTGGTGAATTACATTTTGAATTTAGTTACTTCCTTTGCAATCATTAGAAATTGGCGGCTTAAAATTCAGTTAAACGGGTCAAGAGGTCGAAAGTCAAAATTTGGCGAATCTTCAACAGGTCAAAAGTCAAAATTTATTAAACTTAAATTGCCTATAAAACAAACAAAATAAAAGTTCAAGACCACTCTTGGGACCACCTCGAAAGTCATTCTTGGAAGTAGTTTGATCATGCATGCTAGACTTGCCTATAGTTAAGCCACCGATCATGTATGGCTTCCATGATGGACTCGAGCCTACTTCGGTTCGGAAAAGACAAAATATTAGTAATTCAATCGCTCAAGGGATTAGACTTTGAAGATATTATTTTGATTTTCCTTCAAATGGATCTTTATTTAATTTTTGCTATAAAAATCAAATTCATGTCTAGGGGCATAAGTTCCTTAAAGTCATAGGACATAACTTGTGATACATTATAATGCGGAAATAAAAACATATGTCCCGCCGAAAAGTTAATTGTTATGAGGGATGAAAATTAAAGACCAGCACAAAATAGGGGCCAAAAGTGCAAATGACCCTTTAATTTGCACAATTGTCCTTTGTTGGGCATAGTTTTTAGTTTTTGTCCCTTAAATTGTTGGTCTTTAATTTTGGCCTTATTTTAAAATATCACGTAGGTTCGAGTTGAACCCAGCTCGGTCATATATAAACAAACAAAAAAAAATTGCAAGGCAAGGCTTTGCAAATAGTTCTGCGCTATCGCAAGACTCTTTGCCTTAAGGCATAACTACAAGTGCAATCGTCGAAAGGCGAACTTTGCCTTTATAAGTAAACTTTTAATTATGCCTTAAGGAAAAGTCATTTTATTCGCGGACTTTGCCTTAAGGCATAACCTTTTAGTTATGCCTTATGGGGCAGACTTTGCCTTAAGGCATCACATAAGACATAGAACGTTTTGTTAAGGCATAACTAAAAGTTGGCCTTATAAGATAAAGTTTATGCCTTAAAGAAAAGTTTTGCTTTATGGAATGTCGCTTTTAGTTATGCTTTAAGGCAAAGTACTAAACATTAAACAGAACTTTGGTAAACCTTGCGAATTTTTTTTTTTTTACTAACGGCGGGAGTCAAACTAGGCCCGGGATATTTTGCCACCCTTCAGTCGTGGCGAAGGAATAAACTAAAGACCACCATTTGAGGACAAAAATTTAAAGACCACCCCAAAAGAAGGTCAATCCGCGCAAAAAACGTTGCTTTAGACCAGATAAAGCCCAAAGTGAAAATCGATATCTGTTCTTTCCCTGGCCCAATTATTCATCACTTGCCTCTGTCGTTTGTTTTCCTATGGCGGCCCATCACTGGCCATTGATCAACCAATTTTCCATATTTTTTCCTATTTTTATTGACCTGCTTTCTCATATCATTTGTAGTAAATTAATTAATAAACTGGTCGTTGTGCTTTCAAAATACTAGGTGAAAATAATTGATTGAAAAAGGAACTGGAGAAAGGATAACATATTTGATCCTAGAAAAATTATTAAGTTGGTAATTAACCTGATTTTGAATTGAAATGAATTAAGAAGAATTTTTGCATTTGCTTTTTGTTTGAGTAGGTGTTTGGACATTAGAATTGTGAAATTTAGAGAAAAAAAAAGTATTTATTTTTGGACATGAATACAAATTGGAGTTATTTTTAAAATTTTATGAGTAATTTGGAGTGAAAATTGCTTTTTGGAGTTGTTTGAATCTGGAAAATTCTGCAATTCAACTTGTAATAATTCTCTGTCCAAACAGTTTTTTGGGTCCTAATAGAGCTCACTAAAATATTTCGAGTTGATTAAAGATTTAGAGTTTAATTAACATAAATTGTCAAAGAACAAGACACTCAATTCAACACTCCTCTGGTGTGTTTAATTATCATTTCACAGTACAAAGATAATACGTTTCTTTAAAGGACGGTTGATTATTTAGTGGGATCTTCTGAGTCCTTTTATTGAAGGAAGGAGTGTTACTTGACAATGTAATAGTAGCTCATGAACTTATCGAAAGTTACTTTCATAGGTGTCTCTCCTAGATACACATTGAAAATTACTACTATATCGAAGCATGGGTTTACACACGCATGTGCTTCGTAAATCCGTTAAGCATTAAAAAAAAAAAAGTGTGGTTTCCATATTAACACCAACCAATATTAAAAAAAAAAAAAAAAACACCAACCAATATTAAAAAAAAAAAAACACCAACCAATATTTAAAAAAAAAAAAAAAGTAAAAAAAGTGAAACCCACCATCTCCAAACTCACGGGAAAAAAAAAAGTGGACCCCATATTAACAAATCGAAACAATATAAAAAAAAAAGTGAATCCATATTAAAAAAACAATGTAAAAAAGTGTAACTTTGACCATTGTAACAAACACTAATATAATTACTACTAAATAGAAGCATGGGTTTACACCCATTATGCCGTCGTCCGTTAAGCATTAAAAAAAAAAAAAAAAAGTGTGGTCACAGTATTAACCTGCATGCCGATAATTAAAAAAAAACAAAAAAAAACACCAACCAATATTAAAAAAAAAAAAACACCGAAACAATATTTAAAAAAAAAAAAAAAGTAAAAAAAAAAAAAGTGGAACCCACCATCTCAAACTAAACCAAAAAAAAAAAGTGAATACAGTATTAACAAAAATCAAGCAATATAAAAAAAAAAAAAGTGAATCCCATATTAAAAAACAAACAATGTCAAAAAAAAAAGTGTAAACTTTGTATTCGTAGCAAACACTAATATAATAAAGTTTTAGATACGGAGCACAAACTACAATGTTACATTAATCGTGTTTTGAATATATGTATATATATATAACTACGGAGCACAAACTACAATGTTATATTAATCGTGTTTTGAATATAGTATATATATATATATATGTGTGTGTGTGTGTATATATATATATGTATATATATATATGTGTGTATATATATATATATATGTGTGTATATATATACATACATACATATATACACACACACACACACATATATATATATATATATATATATATATATATATATATATATATATATATTATATACACACACACACACACACACACACATATATATATATATATATATATATATATATATATATATATATATATATAAGTAGTGCAAACTAATAATATCCAAAAGGTGAGCCCCATACTAAACAACACCAAGAATATAAAAAATAAAAAATAAAAAAAAAAGAAAACTATATAAAGCATAGGTTTAGACCCATGCTTAGGTCGTCCGATTGTCCTTAAAAAAAAGGGTGGGCCCCATACTAAATAACACCGAGCAATATAAAAAAAAAAAAAAAAAAAAAAAAAAAAAAGGAAGAAAGTGGAACTCACCATCTCCGAACTATGGGAAAAAAAAAAAGTGGATCCCATATTAACAAAATCAAGCAATATCAAAAAAAAAAAAAAAAGTAGAACCCCATATTAAAAAAAATATAATATTAAAAAAAAAATACGGAGACTTTGTATTCGAAGAAACAATAATATAATAAAGTTTTAGATACGGAGCACAAACTACAATGTTATATTAATCGTGTTTTGAACGTAGTATATGTATATATGTTATATGCATAAAAATAGTGCAAACTAATAATGTCAAAAAAGAAATGTGCACCCCATAAGGGTGGACCTTATACTAAACAACATCAAGCAATATAAAAAAAAAAAAAAAAAAAAGAAGAAAAAAAAGTGGAACCCACCATCTCCAAACTCACAGAAAAAAAAGTGGACCCTATATTAACAAAATCGAAAGCAATATAAAAAAATAAAAAAAAAGTGAACCCCTATATTAAAAAAATATAATGTCAAAAAAAAATTTACGAGACTTTGTATTCGTAGTAAACACTAATATAATAAAGTTTTAGATACGGAGTACAAACTACAATGTTATATTAATCGTGTTTTGAACATATATATATATATGCATAAAAATAGTGCAAATTAATAATGTCCAAAAAAAAAGTGCACCCCATATTAAAAAATCAAACAATATTCATGTAATTTCCAAAGTGATCTCATTAAGTCAATAATGATGGATTCATTACCACGTGCGTATCAATCCGTTAGTGGGAGCAAATGAATTAGCACTTTCTTCAAGGTTAAGTAATTCAAACCATACAATTTTCTTTCTTTTTTATATTGCTTTGATATCTAATCTAGATATTAAACCGTTATATTTGCTATTCACATGCATGCCATTTATTTATTATGTTTACTAAAATAAATATACTTAAAATATTTATATTTAAAATAAGATAGAATTTAATTACTTTTTTATTTTTATTCTTACTCTAATAAATGTGAAAAGAGATTAATGTCATAAAAAAAATATATCAAATGGAGATTAAATAATGAATAAGGTAAATTAATCAAATTATAATTCTAATCGACGTTTTCTTAAAAAACCATGCAAAAAAGACAACATGACAAGTAATGAGCTAAACCGAGAATATTTACCAAAAATTAAAAAATAGCATTTCTTCGTTTAAATAGAAAATCAATTTCTACTTTGTTTCGTTTTTTAAACATGTAAAATTAATTTAATAATTTGAATTAGAATTATCCAAATCAAAAATTTGATAAAAAATAATAAGTATTTTACACCTTTAAATTAATCGAATTAAAATTGAAAGTATCAAGCGATGCTTAACTATTGTTATTGTTTTATCTCAAAGAGAGAAAATAGTTTTTTTAAAACAAGTCTTCTCTTTAAAAAATATTAATAAATTTACCGATTTTGTATTCGTAGCAAACATTAATATAATAAAGTTTTAGATACGGAGCACAAACTACAATGTTATATTAATCGTGTTTTGAACATTATTATATATATATATATATATATATATATATATATATAATCACTATCCAAACACGACTACATACATAGATGTTGTAATCTAAAGTGCTTTTGGCCGAGTGCGCGACGGGGCATAAGCCGTCTAGTAGATATTAGAAAGGCCTACGACTCAGTAGAATGGTGCTTCTTGAATATGTTGTTGCTTGAGTTTGGCTTTCCCATGAAGTTTGTGCAACTAGTGATGGAATGTGTTGCCGATGCTTTTTGGCTATGGAGTACCTTAACAAATCTCTCAAACAGCTCAGACACATCCCTTATTTCAACTATCATCCCAGGTATGAGCAATTACAACTGGTACATATTCGTTTTGCTGATGATTTGTTGATTTGCTGCAAAGCTGACAAATGGTCTATCCAACTGATGATGAAAGCTTTTAGTCACTTCTCTGAGGTATCAAGCCTTCAATCCAATATGGAGAAGAGTTCTATTTATCTGGCAGGGGCAACTCAAGAAGTGAAGGATCAAATCTTAGCAGAGATGCATTTCGCGGTGGGTGAGCTTCCATTCAAGTACTTAGGTGTCCTATCCTCAGAGTTAAATATCCAATAATCCATGCCTTAGTTGAGAAGATGGTGGAAAGAATCAAATATTGGACCACGAAATTTCTCTTCTGCAGTGGTAGAGTACAACTTATAAAGAGCGTCATATTTGAGCTGCAAACATACTGGGCTTAAGCGTTCCTGTTACTAAAGAAAATCACTAAACTGATTACTTATGTTTGTGGGGTAACTTTTTGTGGTGGAAGTTGACACATCTAAGAAGCACCTTAGTGGCATGGCGTGGAAGTTATGCTTGCTAAGGTCAAGCGGGGGACTCAACATAATGTGTAATCAATGAAACAGGGGGGCATTTGCAAACTACTGCAGCTCGCTACTAAGAAAGTGTCACGACTCAACCAGAGGGCTATGACGGGCACCCGAAATTACTCTACCGAGCACCTCTAATCATACTTCTCACAATCATATCTAAGTGGACCACATGGCTAAATCACATTTTCCATAAACTGTACGAGACACGAGTTCAATAGATATATGCACGTCCATTTAAAACATCATCAACTATACCCAATTGTACAAGCCGACAGAAATTTACCCAGATAATGATGTACAAAATATGAAATTTGACAGAGAGGTTACATAACATCTAACTATATACATCCGTCTCACGAGCCTCTACATGGAATATGTAATGTCATAAAGACGGGACAAGACCCCGCCATGCCCACATATACATAAGAGAATAGTGCCACTAGACTGCAGCTCCGAGGAAAATGGAGCACTCCTGAGAGATAGCTGATGATGCGCCTAAGTGTCACACCCTTAATCCGATAGGGTGTGATGGGCACCCGACCCTTACCTAGGGCCGAGCGAACCGCCGCAGACTTTCATAATACTCTCTCGGGCCCGCAAACATAACATAAGCACGTAACGAAATTTTTTTTTTCGAAACAAACATGCCTTTCATTTTTTTTTCAAATCAAATAAAGCTAGCATCGTATGAAATGCGAACGTATGGAGCTGCAGCATAATGCGTAATAATACATCGGCTTACATAGCCGCTACAAAGCCCGACATATCATACACACGAATAACCTTTACGCAAAGTCTCTACCAACATCTCCAAATACCATACAAAAGCACCCAAACTACTTCATGCGGCCTCCGGAGAAATGGAACTCGCCAATCCATTGAACGTCTTCCGTTAACATCATCTACTCATCCGTGGGTACTGCTTGTGCAGCAGAAAGCGACCCAGAAGGGCTGGTCGATACGAAATATCTTGAGTATGCAAGCATAAAATACGACAAAGTCATAACCGAATAAGGAGTACGAACGTGAGCCTGATAGCGGATTAATAATAAAGTGCTTTGTGTCCGACATACAAATCATACATAAGAGATACGAAAAGGCAAATATGATAATCAAAATGCCAAAATGCTTCATTTCTTTTGAAAAACATTTTACGTCTCATACATACGGAAAATCAAACACATCATAATTTAGCTAACATTAATCGAATGCCGAGGAACGTGCGACCCGCATCCATAAATAATATCATAATCATAAACATACCGTGGCAGCGTCATAACATCATGACCGATTATATGAGATGCCATTCGCCGTCAATGGGATTGGCCTAAACCAATGTGGGATTGGCCTAAACCAGTCGTGGGATTGGTCTAAACCAATGTGGGATTGGCCTAAACCAATGTGGAATTTTGCATCGTGGTCGGGGTTTGCCCCACCACCGGGTTTGCCCGCCACCGACCACCGATACGAACGGATCACGTTCCGAATCCATACATATAACATATAACGTAGCACATACACACGATTACCCGAAAGGGCTCGGCGTGCCGGACACATCATAACACCATAATATATACGCGGTTCCCGACGAAGGGGCTCGGCGAACGGGACATCGTATTCAGGGACATGTCGGAATCACCATCATATCGTATCGGACTTCAACTACACATCATACTTCGTAGTACACAATTTCAAAGGCTTAATAGGTTTATCGAAACGAACCATCATTTATAAGCCAAAACAATAGTCAAAATCGATTTTTCTTCCGAATATCCTTCGGGGAACATATCAAACCGAACTTCAAATCATAGTCACGTATCAAAATCACATACATAAAAATCCTTATTCGAGACTCAACAAATAAATAAGTAATCATATTGAATTCTTTTCAAAAAAAGAGTACTCGGAAGTACATAAAAGGAGAGTCGCGGGACCCACGAACGGGTGTCGACCGAGCGGCCCGCCTATGGAAAACATAGTCATCATACATCATGGAATCATTTTTGAGCATATCAAGGCCATCCGGTTCTGTTTGTGAAAGTTACGGACGTTCGTAGTTTTTCGAATCGTTTAGGAACAAAACTTTTTTTTTTTTTAAAAACCAACTTTTACACAACTTTTGAAATTTAGTCATACAAAAAACATAAGATCCTTTCGGGAACAAACCGTGTACATAGCACTTCAAATCCAATCATATCAAGGATATACGGATCATAGCTTGGCTCAAGTATTAAGGGTGCCAACATCACAAAGCGAATATGAATTATAAACACGCTCGGAACTTCGGAATAGAATTGCCCCCAAGGCTCATAACATATCATAGCTTACTTATGTCTAGGACATGCCGAAAGAAAGAAAGGTAAGCTTTCTTACATCACCTTTGATTGCTTCCTAAGCTAATCCAAACTCAAGTCTCGGCTTTCAAAATCTACAACACGTCGACTAGGCACCAAACATTAGTCATAGGCACCTCGGAATCCCATTTTAAGCTCGCACTTTATTTACAAAAATTTGGGCGACATTTCCCTGTAAATTCAACACCCCGAGAATTTGACTCGGCAAATTCTTCAACAACAATACCAATAACCATATAAAGAACATCAATAACCAATTCAAACACATTCGAACATTAATAATTCTTCTCCACATATTCCAACAACTTTCCAATTGTTCATTACAATTACATACTTACAAACCAATACACAACCAAACTAACACTAATGCTCACATATTCAATTACCAATCCGAAGCCATTCAAACAATGTTCAAGAACTCTTTAAACAATTCACACAATTTTCCAAACAACCCAAACACACTCCAATTCACCCGAATTTCTCCCCAAACCCGAGAACACCACCACACACCTTCTTCTCTTCCAAATTCATAAGTTACACCCATAATCCACACATTAGCAATGCAATTTCCATAACTACAAAATTACATAAAATTCACATTAACTTCCAAATCAACCCATAACCAACACAACATCACTTTGAGTCATTAAACTTGCCTTTTTCATCATAGAATCCATAACGACGACAACTAAAACGCTAACGACAATTTGTTCATTCTCAACACACAAAGAGGGACCTATTCGGCCAACTCCTCCTACACACATAAAGATGATTTTCATTCTTTTCTTCACACCACAACAATCAAAACATGCTAACTAGAACTAATTCATTACTATAAACACAACATACACACACACGGCCAAACACCTTCCACCTACCAACTTCAACTTGGTTTACTAATACGAATTTCTTCCTTTTTATCATACTACAACACATAGAAACCATTCATAACACATAAAACAAGACTAGAACTCACCTTTCTTCTTCAACTTCTCAACTTGCCTAAAGTTGGCAAAAGATGAAAACGAGCGGTTTGTCGCCTCAAATAACAACTCCACGTTAACAAGGACCTTCCAATTAGTGGGAAAACTAGAAGGAAATAATTTTTCTTGGTCAAAATTTCATGGACCATATTTGGTCTTCCATGGCCGAACCATGGCCCTTCTCTTTTTCCTCCATGTTTTCTTGAAACTTCTAGGAAATGAAAATAATAAAGATGACTTATGTTGTCATCTTTTATGCCCACATATATAATTTGCATGACTGTGCTCGGCCCTATGGCCCACACATATGGCCATTTTCATGAATTAATAAAGTTTTCAAAATTTCACTTTTTGCCCCAAATTTTACAAACGTCTAGCTTTCCATAATTCATCTTTTGGTCCCAAATTTTCCTTATTCAAATTTACCCTTAACGTTTCATACCAAATAAAGATTTAATATGCAACTTATGAATTTTTAACAAAATCGGAAGAAATTACAACCTTGTCCTTATTTATGGAATCGACTTAGAATATTCCAATGTACAAAGTACGGGGTATACTGGGTGATGCGATCGGTCTCACACTTACTCATGGTACGAACGCGGCGTCCGCGAACAAACAAGGACGTCGGTACAAATAATGTACCGAGTATGTAAGGCATGAATAGTAACAAAATGAAATCCGCTGAATATAACATAAGATACGGAGATTAATCTATACGGGTACCGCACCCAGACGAGCGTCATGCGTACTTAACCTTTCTTTACAAGGAGATTTTTCATACGTATACATATAATAATATCCTTTTAATAGGGCCTGTT
>NC_081352.1:35770102-35786381 GCF_029784015.1 Lycium ferocissimum | reverse complement strand
ATTGCAAACTTAAAACAAATCTGCAGACTTCTCACCTGAGTAACAAAGCTGACAGCAAGTCCACCTCGTCCAGCTCTTGCAGTACGTCCAACACGATGAACATAATCCTGTGTAATTCATCTTCCCCGGTGGATTTAGGTTTATCTCTGAGGTCCCACGAAGGTTCGACTTGGATACCTGCAGCAAACAATCGCTACATTTACCACACTAAAATCTTTTAATTAACTTGTAATGGAACATCCAATCATATTCACACCTTGGAATGTCATAATTTATCACCAGGTCAACCGTTGGAATGTCTAAACCACGACTGGCAACATCAGTAGCGACCAATATTGGGACCTGCCCAGATTTGAATTTATGAAGTGCAGAAAGCCTCAGTGACTGGGACTTGTATGAATGCAATGCGGCAGCATTGATTTCGAGTTCTTCCAACAACAATCCCAAAAGCTGACAGCTCCTAGTCAAAGCAGTAAAACATAACTGTAAATGTCCTCACAGGGTGCTCCTTTAGGATTGTTAAGCACCATTGGGTACTCTAACCTCTACAGATCATGATACTTGTTGAAAACAACTTTACGTGCCTTGTGTTGCACATACTCACTTATTGGAATTAATGGTATAAGAGAACCATCCAGATTAGTGAATAGATACTAGAAATGTGATAAAATCTTTTTTGTTTCATCTATAGTTTGGTGTAACAGTTGGTCTTGGTAGATCAGAGTAGTTGAGTGTCACACTGATCGGGATGCTATTAGTGAAAGGTTTACTGGATTTTTCATTTACTAAGAAATTTAAACTATTAGATACTTGAGAGGGTAGATAAATTACTTTTCCGATACGCCTCCTTATGTGTGACCAAATTCATTTTTCATGAGAACCTTATAATTATAATTAGCAACAAGAATCAAACACAAGAGTCTATTGTATGGAAAACATCTTTCTATATCCGTAGTTTAAACTATTGCATGACTACAGAATAGAAATTTAATTAGTAAAATGATTCTATAGGGTTTCAGAAAGGATTTTACCTGCAGGTGGAAACAAAAATGATTGCAGAGCGAACGCCTATATCTTTGATCTTGGATAAAATGTATTGCAGATAGACATCCTTCACATTTTTGGGAATAAAAATGTACTGCTGCTTGAGCGATTCTACAGTCTTGAATCCCTCATATGCCTCATAGAAATATGCCTTGTTTGCGAAAGCTCAAGTAGCGTCTGTAGTTGCTAGTCATTGTTGCAGAAAATAGAAGAGTTTGTCGATTTTTCGGCAAGCACTGAAAGATTGCTCTTAACTCCTCTTCAAACCCTACGTCTAGAACTCTATCTGCTTCATCCAAGACAAGGAACTGAAAGGCAACATACAGATAAGAGTTCACAATTGGAGAGGATCCATTCTGTGCATTTTCAAATATTAGACAAAATGTATAGTACAGGAGCCAAGCAGGAACAGGGGACTACAAGTAAATAAAGGATGAACTTTCACCCTTCAGGACAAGATCCCAGTCATAAAAACAGAAAAAAAGGTATATGCCTGCTTAGGCAAATAATTGTTGCTCTGTGGTCTCCGTGGAAAATGAAGTGTCTAAAACTTCATTTGTTAGAAAACTGTCTGTCCTGGCACTTATGGAATAAGATACATAGATCTCAGAGGGATCATAGATGATCATTACACAAATTCAGAACATATTTTTTACAAAATCTCCCCTGGTGCTATTTGCCTGTTCATTCTCAAAAAGTCTTATTTTTACCAACCTTTTGGATGAATCAAGGCACAAAAAATGTTAGCGTTTGACACTCTACTGGTACTTTTGTCTACCCACATCTCAAAATAATTCTCGAACATTACTTATCAAAGAGAAAAGAAGCTCCTTTTGAATTATTTTGGACAAACACAGCACTGGACAGTGCACTGATCTATCCAAATCTTCCAACGTGCATTCTTATATGGAATCTCGTTAAAAATGTAAACTTTGGACCTTGTTCATTAGCTCTTCAGCTGCAATTTTTTGTTTCCTCTCAAAAAAGTTTCTTTAACTACAATAATGGAATTCTAAGAAATCCTCAATTGGCCTCACATTATAGAATCTCAAAGCTGAGTTTACCAGAAATAAATTACTTTTTTTTTTTTTAATTCCAACTTTCCACATGGACAAGATTATAGGACATTTTGGTACATTCGACATATCTTTAGTTTAAGACCAAAAAATTCAAAAGTCATTCTTTACTTTCTTAAACGCCGTGTCAAGTCAAAATCACAAACAAATTACGGAAAACAATTACACGGGAACTGAAAGGAGGTGCCTTTACCTTAGTTCTTTTGAAGACAGGAGGAATATCAGGATTCTGTTCAATGAGAACCTTAATCCTTCCAGGAGTTGCTATCACCACATGTGGTCTTTGCATCAGTGTCTTAGTCTGGGTTATCATATCCATTCCTCCCACCACCACAGCACACCTCAAATTCAAGCAAGATCCCAACGCCCGAAACTGCTCAGCAAGCTGGAAAGCAAGCTCCCAGTAGGCATTACCACCAAAACACGAAACCCCATAGGGATCTTCAGCTAAACGATGCAGTATCGGCAATGCAAATGCCGCTGTTTTCCCGCTACCGGTCTGAGCCAAACCTAACACATCCTGCCCCGAGAGGATTCTAAGGATGCAGTGATGCTGTACTGGAGTGGGCTTTTTCATGCCCAGTTCGTTACAGGTCTGGACGGCCCATTCGGCAAGGCCTAAGTCAGAGAAGGTGATATGACTAGGTGTGGGACTAGAGTTGGTCTCCTTGTCAAATTGCTTGGGGTTTTCAGCGATGGAGGTTCGAGCTGGGACGGGTTTTTTGGTGGTGGGTTTGGATTTACGGGAGAATAAGGGGAAGTTCTGATCCACTAGGACTTCTTCTTCGTATTCCATTGTATACAAAGCTCAATTAGAAACTGTTTATTGGTTTTTTTTGAAGAGCAATATTTAATAAACGGAAAAGGCTCATAAATACCCTTAACCTATGGAAAAAGGCTCATAAATACCCTCCTTCCATCTTTGGGTCTAAAAATACCCTTAAAGTTTATTTTTGGCTCAAAAATACCCTTTAAACTAATAGAAAAAATTTGGTTATTTAAAAAGACACGTGTCATTTTCTAATTGGTGCCATATTTTAACTCAAAAATAATTAAAATCCACTCAAGTTTTTAAACCCAAACCCGTTTTCACCTCAACATTAAACAATATGTTCTTTTTCACCTCGTTGATCTATGGTTCTGCCATGGTTCTTCTTTTTCTCTTTCTTCTTCCTCTTCTTTCTTCCAAACTTGTTTATCAAAATCTACTGTCCACCTCTTCATTCATTCTTTAGAAACCAGCACCAACAAAGTCATAAAAGAAAGGAAACAGGGACCCCATCAGTATATACAAACAGAAAAAGTTACTAGAGTAAGATTTTTTTTTTTATCAAAATGCAACTGATGGAAAAATAACAAAGCTTTGTGCACAATTTAATGGGGGATTTTGAGAAAACAAAAGCAGTAAAAAGGAGACGAAAAAGGAAAATACCTTAGAATACAGAGAAGGATGGATTCACAGCATAACCCTAGATACTAGACGAGTTGTAATTTTTAACGAGGAGAAAAAGAATATATGGTTTAATGTTGAGGTGAAAACGGGTCGGTCAATATGGGTTTGGGTTTAAAAACTTGGGTGGATTTTAATTATTTTTGAGTTAAAATATGGCACCAATTAGAAAATGACACGTGTCTTTTTAAACAGTCAATTTTTTTCTGTTAGTTTAAAGGGTATTTTTGAGCCAAAAACAAACTTTAAGGGTATTTTTAGACCCAAAGGTAGGTGTGGGCGTTCGGTTCTTCGGTTCGGTTTTTCAAACTTCGGTTCGGTTTTTTCGGTTTCGATTTTTTGAAAGTGGACACCGAACACCGCACCGAATTAATTCGGTTCGGTTCGATTTTTTGAAGTTCGGTTCGGTTCGGTTTCGGTTTTCTACTTGTTGGAGACTGGGATACTTGATTCATTCCGTTAGGTTCCATCTCATATTTATGCATTAGAGAATTCAAGCATTGCCTTTAACTTCAGTCTTCATGTGCGGTAATTATATTGATCCTAGGTTTGTCAAGATGGATCTCTATTGTGTTCCACAACATTGTGATACACCTAGACATGCTAAAATAATAAGAAAATGAAAACGATTTGAGATGTTCCACGAAAAGTAGGGATGCATAAAAGAAATCTGGCTACAAGATGAGAAATAAGCTAATGTATTACGCTTTAGTGAAACCAAAAATCCTCTAGCATGCCACTATGATCTTGTAGTACAGTCCACGGGCAGACAGTTCAAATAGCTCTACGATTACGACCAAAATCAGCATTACTAGCTTCTCTGCAATTCCATATTATAAGGTTCATGATTCTATTGTGAATTATGCAAAGAACTCTTTATATAGTTGTTGTAGTGTTGGCACTATCACTGATGCAAACCTGAACAAGCATGGACTGGCTAATTTTCTAATATAGAGCGAGCAGTTCAAAAGAACCCATTTGGCATAACCGTGTAAAACTTTGCTGCTTATGACAATTGCTTGAAGCAGAGCCAAATACTACCTGCCTGATAAAGCTTGTAATGTACTACTAACCACAAAAACATGCTATCACAGTATCACCGCCCCAAATACAGAAGTAAGACACATAGCAAACTCTTTTATCAATTGGCACAAAAATCCGTAGCAGGCTAGCAGCAGCCAAGTAAGACACAGCCCACCCGAAAATCAGTAGCAGCAGCCAAGTTGGCACAAAAATCAGTAGCAGATACAAAAATGAAAAATCAGTAGCAGCAGCCCACAGTGATAAGCAGCACAGCACTAATACAATTCTAAAGATACCCATAATTTAAGAAAATTTAACACCCATAATAAAGATTTAAACTTTACTGAAAAGGAAAAGAATTTAAAACAAATCCAACCCAATACTTACAAATTCAGTGATTCTTTATCCAAAACTAGCTAGGGTTGGTGAAAAAAGAAATTAAGATTCAAACTTATGAAAAGGAAAGAACAATCAAACAAAGAAATTATAAGGAGAAAATGAAATTACCTTGGTGTGAGGTGCCTGAGAACTCCCGCCGCCGTTGGACAGAGCAGTGACGAGTCGGACTGTTAGGTTAGGCGTGAGGAGGAGAGGAGAGGAGAGGAGGAGGCGTTAGGGTTGAATTTTGATCTGTTGATTGTTGAAGTCTTGGAGACGAATTGGACTTGGAGTCTTGGATAGATAGCTGGTACTGGTAGCCTGGTAAATGGTAATACTAATTTGGGCTTGGATAGTTCACAAACTGGGCCTAAGAAAGACACAAAGCGGAGTGGGCTAGCCAGCTAAGTGATCTGAAGGGGAGGGTTATTTATTAAATTTTCGGTTTAACCGAATACCGAATAACCGATGAATCGGAACCGAATACCGAACCGAACATCGAATTTTTTATTTAAAAAAACCGAAACCGAACCGAAAAACCGAAAAAACCGAAACCGAAAAACTGAACTAATTCGGTTCGGTCCGATTTTTCGATTTTCGGTGTTTATGCCCATCCCTACCCAAAGGTGGAAGGAGGGTATTTATGAGCCTTTTTCCATAGGTTAAGGGTACTTATCAAAGAGAAAAGAAGCTCCTTTTGAATTATTTTGGACAAACACAGCACTGGACAGTGCACTGATCTATCCAAATCTTCCAACGTGCATTCTTATATGGAATCTCGTTAAAAATGTAAACTTTGGACCTTGTTCATTAGCTCTTCAGCTGCAATTTTTTGTTTCCTCTCAAAAAAAGTTTCTTTAACTACAATAATGGAATTCTAAGAAATCCTCAATTGGCCTCACATTATAGAATCTCAAAGCTGAGTTTACCAGAAATAAATTACTTTTTTTTTTTAATTCCAACTTTCCACACTGGACAAGATTATAGGACATTTTGGTACATTCGACATATCTTTAGTTTAAGACCAAAAAATTCAAAAGTCATTCTTTACTTTCTTAAACGCCGACAAGTCAAAAATCAGACAAACAAATTACGGGAAAACAATTACACGGAATTGAAAGGAGGTGCCTTTACCTTAGTTCTTTTGAAGACAGAGGAATATCAGGATTCTATTCAATGAGAACCTTAATCCTTCCAGGAGTTGCTATCACCACATGTGGTCTTTGCATCAGTGTCTTAGTCTGGGTTATCATATCCATTCTGTCACGACCCGAACTACGGGCCGCGACGGGCATCCGGGGCTAACCACCGAATACCGCTCCTGCTATTATCTATATGCTCTTATTCACAATGCTTGTCCAATAAAATAAAAAAATATCTCATCACTTAAAACATAATCACTTTTATAAACATAAGCTTTTCGGTTAACAAAAGATATTTATACATATACGTACATATACGAATACACGCGGAGACCCCGGAATCATACTTCCCACACGTGCTTATCTACGAGCTCTACTTGTGAGTACTAAACATATACGGACGGACAGACCCCGTCATGCCCAAAATACGAATATACAAATATGTACCAAAAGAATAATCAATAGCACTTCCGATGATGGAGTGCTCACAACCGCCCATCGGCTCCTGTGGATCAAGACTGCCTCCCTCGCCACCGCAAGTACATGAACACGTCCGAACAAAGGACGCCGCACATCAGACCGAGTATGTAAGGCAGGAGCGAACAACATAACGGGAGATCATAAATCGTAGACGAGGGTATAAACTGTGACGCTCTTACATAAAGGAACCGGCTTTATGTACATACATCATATATAAATACATCACACGCATTATCATAAATACGTCTAAGCATCGTCACATCAACCATACATCATCACATCGTTACCCGCGTCCCGGTAACCCTCCTACGCACCAGCTAATTGTTGGTGACATGTCCGCCTTTTCTGCGGCGCGGAACATAAAACCCCAGCCGTAATGGTGACATGTCCGCCAATTAGGCACGCGATTAATTATAGCAGACCCCGCCGTAAAGCGATGACGTCGCCGACCAATTAGGCGCGTGGAATCATATTATCACACATACAACGCAATTATATACCGATCATCATTAACATTCATTTATAACGTGTTGTATTCACAACACTTCAACATTCATAATTCAAGTCAACCATCAACTCCTTGTGTCACTATTCACCAACAATGACCCATTTCTATGTTTCTACATATTTCAAGTGTCTAAGCCTTCCAATACCCCCAAACAACGTAGAAAGATCATAAAACTTACCTTGGATGGTGGTTGAGCAACCCTTAAGTCAAATACTTCGCTTAGCCAAAACCCTAGTTCCACCTTCTGGAAGTTCTTCACTTAGATAGGTCTTTTATTGGGTCCTTACACTTCTTTCATGAATTTGGTGGTGTTGATTTTTGGTTTTCCCTTTGATTCTCTTGAATTCTTGTGGAGGAATTATTAGGAGAGTTCTAGAAGTCTCTTGGCGTATGAATGGAGAATGAATTAAAATGATGCCCAAGTCCCCTTTTAATAACCCCAACATTGATGTTTAATGAATTCCGTCGGCGAACAAAGGGTCGTAAACCACGGTTTTAATCGTACTATGGTTTACGCGCCCCGTCCTCCGGTCGTGTTTAAGCATTAAAAAAAAACGAAGCTTGGGCCGAGGGACACGGCACTTTACGACTGATTCACGTCAGTGAACCGCTTACGAGCCGTCCCCCGTGTCGTTTTTAAGCATTTCATACTTTAACGAGGAAGTTGAGATTTTTGAATGTAGGCCGGAGGACGATCGCACTATACGGTCCCGTAAATCAACTTTCTCGGTCGTATAGTGCCATATACGACCACTGAGCTGAAAAATTCTCCGCAACTTTATGATTTCCAAAGTTCATATTTAGCCATCCCCGACCTATCAAAACACCACACGCTCAACCCTTCATGGTCCTACTCATCACTCAAGTACGGGAAAATTTTCGAGGCGTAACACATTCCTCCCACCACCACAGCACACCTCAAAGTCAAGCAAGATCCCAACGCCCGAAACTGCTCAGCAAGCTGGAAAGCAAGCTCCCTAGTAGGCGTTACCACCAAACACGAAACCCCACAGGATCTTCGCCCAAACGACGCAAAGATGTCGCAATGCAAGCTTTGCTTTGTTTTTCATCACCGTCCGAGCCAAACCTAACACATCCCGCCCCGAGAGGATTCTAAGGATGCGGTGATGTTGCATCGGGAGCGGGCTTTTTCATGCCCGAATTCGTGTGTCCGGACGGGCCCGTTCGCAAGGCCTAAGTCGAGGAGAAAGTGATATGACTAGGTGTGGGACTAGAGTTGGTCTCCTTGTCAAATTGCTTGGGGTTTTCGGCGATGGAGGTTCGAGCCGGGGATGGGTTTTTTTGGTGGTGGGTTTGGATTTACGGAGAATAAGGGGAAGTTCGATCCACTAGACTTCTTCTTCGTATTCCATTGTATACAAAGCTCAATTAGAAACTGTTTATTGGTTTTTTTTGAAGAGCAATATTTAATAAAAGAGTGAAGTGAATATAGGAATGCTGAGAAGAGAAAAGACTTTATAAAGTGTGATGTTGGAACGAATTTTCAAGCTGCTTGCCAGGGGCGGAGCTAGCGTATGTCAGGGGTTCATCCGAACCCCCTCGGCGAAAAATTACAGTGTATTTTCAAGGGATAATAGTCAAAATACCCCCCAACGTTTGACCAAAATGCCAACTACACCGAACACTGTGGGGGTCCTATTACCCCCCCGGACAAATTTTTTCAAGAGAAAATGGCCCTTTTTGCGATGTGGCGAGCGTGAATACACCACCCGATGCGCGTGACGGCCTTTAAAAAATCACGTATCCGACACCGTTTTGACGCCAACTAAGTCGCCACATATGATGCCAAGTAGATAAAATTTGAACTCCTCCATTTTTAGGCTACTTCATCTTCATCTTCACCCTATTTAATATCCATCCCCATTTTTTGTTGTCAAAATAATATCCATTATAAACGAAAATCTCAACCGAAGAAAATCCACATATGATTCCGAACAACATGTTAAAGAACAACTTTCCACCATAAACGAAAATCAAGAAAAAAATGAAAAAATCAAGAAAGAAAAAAGGAAAAAAATCGGGAAAAAAATAAGGATGAAAAATCTAATCTTGTTAAAGAAAATCTGATTGGAAGTTGCTTGTTTGGAGTTGCTACTTGTTGCTTGGTTGGAGTTATTTAAGGGCAATTCGCAGAATTGCCCTTCTTTTAGGGTGGTCTTTAAATTTTGCCCCTCATATTTGAAATCTTTAAATTTTGCCCTTCGCATAAACCCCATGGGTTCCAGGTTCGAACCCCACACAAATAAAATTTTAAAAAAATTCGCAAGGCGAGTTTAAATTTCGCTATGCCTATCGGCATACACTTATGAAGGAATTACTAAAGTTATGCCAGGACCGCATACTTATGCCTTACGTAGATTTGGCATAACGTAAATATCGGCTCCGCATAACTTTGGTAATTCCTTCACAAATTTATGCCGGGTCCGTACAAGTTTGCCCATTAAAAGTATGCCCTAAATCGGCATAAATTTGTTAACGAATTATCAAACTTATGCATGGGGGCATCTTATGCCCATGGGCGGACTTTGCCTTTAAGCATATATATGTATTTGTCATTCCAAACTAATTATGGGTTGTATGTATAGCGTATGTTAATTGTTAAACACCGCGAGGCACGAACCCATTGTCATTAACGTGAGATACTAACTACTATTCCTTAATTCGAACAATTTATTGTTAGGTTTGAAGTATATATACGAGATCCACACGAATCAATTAATATTGATTTGTTAATTTCTTTGGGATATAACTTAATTACCACAAACTCACCGTCATGGACGCAAAGTTTTATGGTTACTTTAAATTTAATAGCTCGCATTCGAAAAAATCTAGTACTGCTATATTCCGTTAAGTTGGACATATCGCTTGGGTTTGTCTCAAATCAATTCATACTTATGTTAATTGTTGTTAATTTGTAAACCGAGATTAAGCATGTGAGTTGGAACAATATCTGCATAAGAAGATTAAAATGCAAGCTCGATACGAGGCATACTTTCTTAGAAATGCAAAGTAATATCTTTGGAGAGCGTACTTTTAGTTATGTTTAGTTATGCGGATCCGTGGACTTTTAGTTGTGTTTAACTAAAAATTACGCATTTTAGGGGCAAACTTTTAGTTATGTTTAGTTATGCCGGATCCGGATAACTTTAACTTTTCCTTAAAGATTGTATCTTGGATTCGATGATACACTCCCCCACCCCGCCTTGCGAAATTATTTTTTTATTTTATGCCCGAGCGGGATTCGAACCCTTTAACTTCATATATTCTTCCACCTTTCCAAGCAAAGGGCAAAACTTAAAGACCACAAATATGAAGGGCAAAATTTAAAGACCACAAATTTGAGGGGCAAAATTTAAAGACCACCCCAAACGGGCAATCCGCGCAAAAAAATGGTTATTTAAGCACTAATTCTTTGAGTTGATTTGGGGGAGAAAATTAAACTCCATTGCTAAGAATTTGGAGAAAGCGAAGAACACCAAATGGGTTTCTCTAAATTCTTGATTGTTTAATCAAATTAATGGATGAACTTTTTGTTCTATTTGGTGTTAGAAGAGCTTCCTTTCACATTTGAGTTTGTTTGGATTAGATTTGGCAAGTTGGTGTGATTTTTTTTTTTTCAACTCCTAGTGAAGATGATGATGATGATGATGATGATGATGTTGATGAAGATGAAGGAGAATTGGGTATGGGTTTTCGATCCTTAATAAAAATGGAGTATGGAAAATTGAGAGATTTTTTTTTTTTTTTTTAGAAGAGTAGATGGATGGAGGAAGGGGGAAATTAATAAAAAATGGGGCAAAATTAAACACGCGGCACTTGGGCCGTGCGCGTGTGACAACCGCCATTTAATATTTGGGGGTTGGCGAGATTGGGATCGCCACACGGCAAAAAGGGCCATTTTGCTACATCGAAAAAATTTGTCCAGGGGGTAATAGGACCCCGCAAAGTGTTCGTGTGTAGTTGGCATTTTGGTCAAACGTTGGGGGGTATTTTGACTATTATCTCGTATTTTCAAAGTTAAAATTATTTTATTATGTATATATAATAAATGTTGAACCCCCTGACTTCTTCGTATATTTACCTTTTAGAATTTTTGAACCCCCTGGATAAAAATTAAAAGCTCCGCTTTACCGTCGTCGACCCCAAAGTTACCCGCTTGTAATGTTGACAGTTGAAACGAAGCTTTCAGTTTTTCAGTGTTATAAAATAGGCTTGACTTGGAGACTTGGAATCTAAAAGTCCAAAATAGGTCTGTTTGGTTGGGTAAAGTTCACAAATGCCCTTATGACTCCATAAGGTGGTCTTGATTTAGGGCATAAGTCGTGTTGTTTAATAAACCTGGTCAATTGGCCACATGTCATGCCTCATATGTCTGAGTTAAAACTTATGCTCCATAGGCAACAGAGGAAAGCTTTTCTTACCCATAAGGCATAAGTTAAAACTTATACTTGATGGCAACAAAAGTTCTTCTGAACAAATTTTTTCAAGTTAAGGTCATCAAGATTTTGTTTAGCGTGGATCGGACACTTTTGAAAACAACTTGTTAATTCCTCACCATTTGCTTTTAAGGGGTGCGACCCGACCCTATTGTAGCCCCTCAAATTTGCCAACAAAATTCATTTAGACACTCGAACTACACCTTGTTGCAACTAATTCAGTATCTTTGAAGAATTTTCATAATTAATTAAGCTTAATATATTGACAACCCTCAAACTTGTCAACAAATTTCATTAGACACTCAAACTACAACTTGTAATTAATTTTGTGTCTTCCTCCGAATTAGTGAATTAGACAGGATTTCTATGGCCAGACTAAGAAGTGGTGGGTCAATTTTCATAAATTTCATCGTAATATGAGATACTTATAACAATTAAACAGATGATAAAGTGATCTTATTAGACACTTTCAATTCAAAAATCAAAAAAAAAAAAAAAAAACACGTGTCCTCAAAATACTAAGCAGATAAGTTAACCACTTACAACACGCAACTCAAGCTTTGCTTTCTTATTGTAGTTTATATTGCATATGCACAAATCTTTCAAGGTCCTCACTTCTACTTTTTCACATGTATAAAGCTTCACTAAAAGCAAACAAGATGAGGTCACTCTACTTCATAGAGACGTACTAACAAGCTCGTGTACTACTCACAATTATCCGTTCCCAGGCAAACTCGATTGCAACTTTAACATAACAGCCAATGTCAAAGAGACTTTAGAAAATGTTGCATCCGTTTCGCATGTAGGTGGAAAACCTTGATTATAGATAACTGCAATAATAAACGTAAAACATGAGCCAAACGTGGTATGTCATTTTATCCTATCCCATCATACCTCTCACACGAAGGTTGCATAACTAGTCATAGCCCAACACGGGTATAAATAATATGCATGGTAATCCTATATCATTAAACGAAACGAATTCTCTAGTCTGAAAAATACACCATTCTTCCTACAACTTTTGCTTTTACAACTATTTTACATTCAACTAAAATGAACATCTAATCTACCTAACAAAATCCAATACTCATCATACACCAACAAAACTCATCAGGAACATCAAGCACAAGCAATAGAACAAAATAAAAAGAAACTGACAAAGTTATAGATCATCCATCCAAAGGTCTTCGCAATCCACAGTACATAGCTTTTCGAACCAGAGGATGAATATCTTCAGTTAGTACCTCGGCATCCAACTTCTCAATATGCGGCCATATCTGTAGATTGTTGACACCCAATTTTGTCCCGCCTCTCCTCCGAAATACCTATTTACGCTTCTAATATTTTTGGCAAATTAAAAAATATATTTATATTTTACTATAATTATTAGCCTCTTATCAATACCGGCGTTTCATTATTCTATTACAGTTACTAGCTGCTATTATTATTATTATTATTATTATTATTACGTTACCAGTACTATTATAATTCACATTTTTTATCATTTCAGCACTTTTTTACCAGCTTACGCACACGCATTGCATTTATCTTCGCATAATTAGAATAATAGTATTTATTTACTGTGGACTTTCTAAATATTATTGCACGGCTATTACGACGACATATAATTTTATCATCTGAGCACTAATAATTGCATATTTTATATTAAGTAATATTTTAACACACTTTAGTATAGAGTTATTTAAATAGCTCTTTTATTTAAATGTAGTAGCCCAATCAACTCATACTATTTTTTTTTTGATCAAGTCATAAGATGAGCCCACATTTTCAATTTATCTGGCCATATTTCAATATCATTAGCCCATTCTTTTAACTCACCAGCCCAACATCCTATTCATCTGCCCATATTTTAATCGACCCAGTCCACTAAACCTTTTGACCCGACCCGGATTCGTTCAAAACAAAGGAAACCCTATCTCCTTCATCAGACGCCGCCCCCTCCCCTCTCCTCTCTCCTCTCTTTCATCGTCATCTTCGTCTCTCTCCACGCTCCCTTCCTCTTTCCCCCCACGCTCCTCTCTCTCTTCTTCACAAAGAAAACCCTAGCTCAAACCCGAATCGATCCTATAAATAATCGTTTTGCCAGTCGAATAGGGGGCTCTGGGAACCGATCTAGGAGTCACCTAAAGTTTGCCCAAAATATCAAATTTGCAATTTGTTGTGATAGTTCAAATTATCGAATCCAAAAATACTCAAACAATCTTTTTTTTTCGTCTGCTCTGTTGTTGCTGTGAATCGCAAGCTCGGATTTGGTAGTTTCCCTGCCCCACTTCGCTGCACCCGAAGAAGGTAATTCTCCATTCCCTTTTTTATTTCTGTTGTTCTTTGTTATTTCAGTTTATTGTTCCATAATTCAAGTATGTTAGTTTTTAGCTAAGTTATTCTAGTCCGTTTCTGTGTTAGTCTGTTTGTGTGCTTAAGCATGTTCATGTATGATAATTTAGTGTAGTTAAGAAGGTAAACAACCCTTCCTTAGTTAGCTTAATTTCAGTTTTAGTGATGTGTATGGGTTATATGTTCATATTAGTTTAGGCTGATCTAGCTACATGTTGATTCGTCATTAGCTTTGCTTATAGTTAGTTTAGTAGTTCGTACCTGCTTAGTTGTTAGTTTAGTTCAAATTTAGTTACTCGCCTGTATAAGCATGTTTCTTTATCTTAAATAAGTAGTAGAAATGTTTACCCAAACTACTGTTTCTTCTGTTGGTCAGATATGATTTTAATGTGACAACATGCCGTTGGAATAGCCAAGTCAGTGGTGTATAAAATATGTTCTAAGTGTTTTGTTAAATTAGTTTGATTGGTTAGCCACTATTATCGTGTCTATCATGTTCCGATTGGGTTAGTATAAACTAAATGTCTCCTACTTGAATATGTGCTATGTTGACTCTCAATATGTCATAGTTTAGCCTAATCCCTGCTATAAACTCTGGCCAATCAAAATGATGGCAAGTCTTGTGTTTCGGTTGGAATTTGGTTTGAATCAGTGGGATGTTTAATATGGTTCAATCTAGTCTATAAGTTGTTTTCGATTGAGTCCTGTTTGATTGTGTATTATGATCATACCTATGAACTCATTGGGTAATCCGTGAAATCTGTTGAGGTCGCTGATCATCTTTGTCCTTTAATAACCATGGTTTGATGAATATTTTAAGTATATTGCACTCAAGTATGTTATGTTTATGGTAAATGTTCAAGTTTGGAAAATATATGATTAAGAAGTCTACATGCTTTGCCCAAATCTCATTGTGGTAGTGTAGTCTTGCCATGAATCTCGTTTAAGCTTAAAGTCCAATCTACTTTAAAGGGTCAGTCATGATTTGAAGCCTGAAACATGCCAGACTTAGAGAATACACCTCTGTATAGATAACCTGCAAACCAATGAAATACTTGAATATGTTAAAAGCTCACTGGAATCTTGTAAATGTTCTCATGAAGTGATCTGTGCCAAGACAGGTTTTGAACTTGGTAGCTGCTCATACTCCCTGCCTTCTGGTGGTCTCATACATGTTTGAATGTATCATATTTGTCTGAATATTTACCTAGGTGTTTAAACTTGTCTAGAGGATCAAGTATAGGTATTTTGTATAAGGAGATGTGAGAGTAATAGTATATGCTGAAACATTGAGATCTGAACCATATTAATGTGTTAGCTGGGTTCATGTTTGCTGGGTTTAATCAAGTGAGATGTTTCTTTCTCTATTTGCAAAGCATGATTGAGTATTCATTTCCAATTCGGCACCAAAGCATAGAGCTTTAGTTTAGAACTTACTGCTGTAGCTAAATTCACTTCACTTCACTCTTTTATTAAATATTGCTCTTAAAAAAAAACCAATAAACAGTTTCTAATTGAGCTTTGTATACAATGGAATACGAAGAAGAAGTCCTAGTGGATCAGAACTTCCCCTTATTCTCCCGTAAATCCAAACCCACAACCAAAAAACCCGTCCCAGCTCGAACCTCCATCGCTGAAAACCCCAAGCAATTTGACAAGGAGACCAACTCTAGTCCCACACCTAGTCATATCACCTTCTCGACTTAGGCCTTGCCGAATGGGCCCAGACCTGTAACGAACTGGGCATGAAAAAGCCCACTCCAGTACAGCACCACTGCATCCCTAGAATCCTCTCGGGGCAGGATGTGTTAGGTTTGGCTCAGACCGGTAGCGGAAAAACAGCCGCATTTGCATTGCCGATACTGCATCGTTTAGCTGAAGATCCCTATGGGGTTTCGTGTTTGGTGGTAACGCCTACTAGGGAGCTTGCTTTCCAGCTTGCTGAGCAGTTTCGGGCGTTGGGATCTTGCTTGAATTTGAGGTGTGCTGTGGTGGTGGGAGGAATGGATATGATAACCCAGACTAAGACACTGATGCAAAGACCACATGTGGTGATAGCAACTCCTGGAAGGATTAAGGTTCTCATTGAACAGAATCCTGATATTCCTCCTGTCTTCAAAAGAACTAAGGTAAAGGCACCTCCTTTCAGTTCCCGTGTAATTGTTTTCCCGTAATTTGTTTGTCTGATTTTGACTTGACACGGCGTTTAAGAAAGTAAAGAATGACTTTTGAATTTTTTGGTCTTAAACTAAAGATATGTCGAATGTACCAAAATGTCCTATAATCTTGTCCATGTGGAAAGTTGGAATTAAAAAAAAAAAAAAGTAATTTTTTTCTGGTAAACTCAGTTTGAGATTCTATAAGTA
>NC_081352.1:35756625-35770002 GCF_029784015.1 Lycium ferocissimum | reverse complement strand
ATATATATATGGGAAGGGAAAATGGGGGAGGGGATTCTGATGTGGGGATTGACCATTGCGATACGGTGAAAGTTCGGATAGCCCGACCCGGCGAAATTTCTTAGATCCTCTACTACGAGGAGATATTAGGATAATTCCTCATCCTTTTTTATTTTTTTATTCTGGTGTTAGGTCAAAACAAACAATTTCAGCTTTCATGATATTGATGCATTCTTTGATTATTATTTTTCTTTTAATATTGTAAACCGTTGTAAAATCACCATACAATATTTTACTGAGAGGAAAAAAAAGACTTCTATCATTTTGTAAATATAATCTTCTACTTGAAATCTTGTAAATGCTTCCGAACGGGGGAAGGAAGCCAGGATTTTCACTAAGAAAATTTAAAAATAAAAAGTAAAAACACAGAAAAGCTATTGTGATAATATATATACCGTTTATAAAGGGAATTATATATATAATACAAAAATTTCGTTCACTACGTATTTATTTATATATAATATAAAGCTAGATATAAATAAGGTGATGTGACACCTCTCTATGATCATCATTCCTAGTTATCTTTTTTTCTCAATTTTTTGACCTTTCTCCTATTTTTGTGCTATTGAAAATTACTTCTAAAAAGTGTAGAATACATTAACCGAGGGAGACTTTAATAATCAGCCGTTTTGACAACCTTTTATATCCCACAAACATGGTCCATCTATACTACTCCTTCATCAATTCTTGTTCTTTAATGTAAGAATTTAAATGTCTCAAAATTTACTACACCACTCATTCCTATTATTTATTATACAGATATTTAAAAGCTTCAATATTTACTGCTCCAACCCTTCGCTCCTTTTCTTCTATTCATTCAATTCACTCTATTTAGATGTGTGGAATATCTCTTTGATCAATGTAATTTTCTTTTGATCGGAGACTAAAAGCTGATTCCAAGGAGATTAATTAGGTGCCATTTGATTTGACCATAAAAATTATTTACTTTTTTTCAATTTTTTTCACTTTTTTAACTTTTGGGCGTTTGGTCATAAATATTCCGAATACAATATTCTGTAATACCAAAAACTCAAAAAACTTATTTTTCAATTTTTTTTTACTTTTTTCACTTTTTTACAACTACATTTCACCAAAAACTACAATTTCAAAAACTATGACCAAACACAATTCCAACTCCAACTTCAAAAATTCCAAAAAAAGTGAATTTGTTTTTAGTATCTATGGCTAAACGCCTACTAAAAGTTTTTCCATTCCCCTATTAAATATCATCATTAATGCATATATATAAATGCATATCACCATATATTTGGCATATAGGCTACTCGCCATTTTGTGCCTCCTTTTATTCTCTCTCGGGTTAATTTTCTTTGCTTTCTCTTGGCTGCAGGTTGTTTGCTTGCAAATATATATTCACTAGTGAATATGCCGCGCTTCGCGCGGTCTAAGAGAACACCTGAATTTTTTTGTTAATTTGAAATTTTTTTTAGAATATTTTGGAAGTACAAAAATACAAATATAAAAAGGAAAGATATACATATGAGAAAAAAATTTATTAAATGATTTTAGGAACTTTACATACATTAGTTATAGTGTTAGCTTTGTTTAGTAGATATATCTGGTTACAATATGTATATTTATTTAGAAAAATAATTATTTATTTCTCTATATGCTTGCATAAAAATGTCTTGGCACATGCATGATTACTAATTTTGTTTTTGGATTCGTTACCAATTTTATATCTTTACATTGTTATTAAATCTTTCACTACATAAAATATGTATTAATGGGGAACCAATAATCATTCAATCAAACACTACCTTATCCCCTCTAAAGAGGGGGAAAAAAAAAAACTACGGCACCTTTTGTGCAAGTGAGTTCTTCATATCAGTGAAGGACGCAAGTTAAAAAATTCACTAATGAACCTAAAAACTTTGATGTATAGAACTAAGTATATTCATTTTAAGGTTAAACCTGTATATGGCAATTCAAGATCTTCATCCTTTGAGCTTGAAATTATCCCATTTATTGTATCAACTACTTTCTTCTTCATCACCTCCATATCCATGTCTTTAAGATGAACGATCGTGTCTCTTCATCTTCATTTGTCTCAATCACTGCATCTTTTCCTTTCTTCTCTATCTCTCATGAACCACATCTGGAGCAGACGTGACGGCAATGTAGCGGGTCACAACATCGTCAACAGAAGGATGACCAAAGACGAAGACGTTGCCGCCCCGCCCCAAGAAAACGTTGCAGCTGCTTGAGCGTTGCATCTATTGACCAATTCCATGGCTTGCGCAAACTAAAAAGACCTAGTCGACGTTTTGTAGAAGGGTATGCCTTTTAGCTTTATCGTCTATTCATTCGATTCCAACCTTTGTGCGTACCATGGTTGGAAAAACGGAAACAGCAATAGATAGATATTAACCAATAAAAGACAATGGCTCGTTCTCTTCGACTAACAAAAACTCTCTTTGCAGCCAAAGTATAACAGACCGCTTCGGCGATAAGCTTTAAATGTCATTTGATGCACCGTTTCGGCATGCACCGTTAATTAATGGCATCCTATTGAATTATGGAATGCATGCACCGTTTTACAAGCCGTTGCAATTTTTTTTTTTGTTTTAGAAATTTTAAACGGGTGCGTACAAGAAAATGGAATTAATAGCCAAAAATTTGAGCAAATAGATAAATATAATCTTTGAGATATGAGAATGGCGCGCGTGAAGCTTATTGCTCGCTTTTTATATATATATATATATATATGATATCCTCATTTCTTCCTGCTTTTCAATTGTGTATGTGCATTCTTCATTTGAATTTTCTACCTTTTTTATAAATCATGTGAATTATTTAATTGGTAACCTTCTTTATTTTTATATCCTTTAACAGTTTAATATTGTATATTTGTTACTGCACAAAAAAAGTAATATCTCTCACACATGTGCGTCAGACAAACTAAAAATCCAAGTGTTTTTATGTTTGATAAGTTATATTTTACCAACTTATCTCTTATTTAAGCTTAGACTTTTGTTATGTTTGATTGAGAAAATGGTGCATTTAATGTCGTTTACTCCTATTTTACATGTTTATGTGATTTAAAAGTGATCGAAAAGAAATCAAATGAAAACAAGTCAAAAGAGACAAAATTGAAGAAAATGAAAAAAGTGGCTAAAAGTGCAAAAACGGCCAAATCTGTAAATCCGAAAATTGGGGCTGTTTTGGACATATTTTTTATTGGAAAATTGTGCAACCTATAAAGGTAAAGACGAAGGAAAATATCATCATCTTTGGCCATATTTACAAGCTTGGAGAGCTACGGTTTTTGCATTCACTCTTGGGGATTGAAGATTTGAAGATCTTGATAAGAAATTTCTTAATCCTTTTCTCATTTCTTCAATTCCTTGCTATGTATTGACTATTTAAGCGTGTAGTTTTTCATTTCAATGATTGAAATTGTTTATGAAAATATATATTGTTAAAGTTTGGAATGAAACTCTTGTTATGCTTATGTATTGAATGATTTTTATTTCTAATGAAGTGGGTTAATGTTTTTCTATCTATTCTTCAAGCTTTAATGACTTTTAATAGTGGCCAACATTATTTGTGCCTAAATACTTTTCTTTGCTTGAGAAAGAAAGTAAAAGTTGGGAAAAGAGTTACACAGCAAGAATTTGGGGCTTTAAACCCCATCTAATAGCTTGAGCTAGAGATAGGAAGCTAACTTGAAATAAAATGGGTGTTCACATTTTCTACATTTTAAGGCTTGAGAAAGCTTAGTAATGACATTTATCAATTTGGTCGAGAGACTTTTGATGAGATTTTAGAAATCATTATCTATTAATAAGAACTCGCTCTTAGTTGTAAAATAAATAAAATACATTGGATCATTACTTGAGTAATTTCCGTGTATCCATGCTTGGGGCCATTGATCATTTTTACTCGCTTTCAGAGATTAGTTTACATTTTCGCATTAGCAATAATTTTCTCAAAATCAAAATATTATCAAGTGTTTTTTAGCGAGAAAGTGATAATTCTTATTTGTTTAATTCGCCTTTATATTGTCTCCTGTGAATTTAATTCCGATTATACATGGTTAGTTGCGTAAATTATATATATTCGGCGACCATGTACACTTTCTTTGACGAGTGGATTTGGACGTTATCAATGTTCTCCTACGAGATTGAACACATTATTGGTAATGGCAATAGCTTAGCTGTTTTGGACTACTTTGTGAGAATTATATTTGAATCAAAATTTTGAGTTTTGAATGATTGTGAAGCAAGAGAAATCTTAATGATCTCATGATTGTTGTTTCAGTTTTTCTTTCGCCTTTTTCACCTTCTGCTTAACTACCATGATGAGAAAAAACGTTAGTCAAGTTTTGCATGAAGCAAAAAAAGTTTTAAGAATTTTGCTTCAATAATGAGTCAACGAAGAATTTTATGGACAATTGTTTTGAAGGACACGTAAGGTGGGTTCCTTTCTGAGACTCCAAAAGTTCTATTTTTAAGATATATGTATTTTAAATAATTGAACAAAAAGTGAAGCTAATGTTTGCAACGAGTATTCATTTACTAATGATAACTTCAAAGGTTTTACTAATGAAGTGATATATTCAAAAAAAATTATTTATATTAGTGTATAATTGCTGATTGTGGGGAGCTATCAAAGACTTTTTTCTTGGGTACATTTTCAATGCATGTGTATTGTAATCGTAAATATATTTTTAGATTATATAATTGTTTTGCTTACACGTTAAGAAACAATTCAGTCAAAAAGAATTTTCAATCCGTTTGAATCTTTTTTCTAACCTACCTTTATTATGTCATTGGGTTTCTTTAGTTACCTACTTAAATTACTTGGAAGTTAGAGACCAAGAAATCAAAGGATAACAGATATTTTAGGAAAAAATGAATAGGTAGGCAAGTAAGAAAGGGAAAAAAATTAAAATAGGAAGCTAAGTGCTGTTTTGCTACATACGATATATAGCAAAAGTTACCGGTTTCAATGGAATTAAAACAGGAAGAACAAGAGGAAAAGGTATTGTTGTTGAAAAAACTTTATCCAATCCACACAGGATCGCAAGTAAATCATTAGACAATGATGAATATTAACATTGATCCATTGTAGTCAAACTTTGTTGAAGATCTTCTTTAGTTTTGGTACTCAATAGTAGGATCTTCTAAGTCTTAACACACTATGTTTTGTGTCTTCTCGAGAGATGGTATAGAGAACGAAATCGTGTAGACTTTGATAGTATCCACGGTAGCGTACATCCATTAAAGTTTGACGGGCTTAAATGTGAAATCAAAAAGATGCTTATCGTCAAAGAAGAGCCCAAGAATAAGCTCAAGAACTATAGCGAGGAGTGGACTAAGATTACACGTATTTCGTGATCCAAGTCCAAGACGAAACAAAGGAAGATTTGGGCCCACAAGAAGCCCAAAAGAAGAGCCCAAAGAGGGGGTGATTTGCACGCCCAAATTGAAATTTGAAAGTCACGCCCAAACATGGGGGCTCTTTGGTTGATTTTTTCCTTTATTTCTTTAGGAACAAGTTTGACAATATTTTATATCTTTCCTAGTTTAAGGTTTCCTAGTTTTAGGATTTCTAGTTTAATCCTAATTAGGTTTTATTATTTAATTATTTCCATAAAAGTATATTCTAATCATTCTATTTGGGATAAGTTTCCTATATATATAGGGGTGATTTTGTTATTTTCATTAGACAAAAAATATTATTATTATTGAGAGTTTCTCTACTTTACACCTTCATGTGTGGCTACTTTGGATTTATCTTGCAACCTTATAAGAACGATTCTTTTTAAGAGGTAAGATTAATTCGCTTGATATCTTTGGTTCTTATTCCTAAATTAAAGAAGGTAATTAGTCTAATACTAATTATTGTCTCTAATTTCTTCGAAATAAGGGTCTAGATCACCTTTTGATATAAGTTCTTGAATTGAATCTATTAGTATCTTAATTAGTCTTAATCGCTAATTTTGAATACTAAGACCAATTAGGGTTCTTATCACTTAATCTTGAAATTTGGGGATTTTATTCTTGAATTTCGCCTATCTTTAGATTCTTGTCTTTAATCTTCATATTTTTGCTTCCGCATTATGATCTTGTTTTGTTCAAGTAACCCGATTCTTATCAAGTGGTATCAGAGCGGTGCTATCAAGGTTCCGTTCTTGATAATCTTGGGAGTTTCGTAAAAAAAAAAAAAAAAAATGAAAATTTCTTTTTTTATTTTAATTGTAGTTGCTTAAAGGTAAGCTACACAGCAAGAAGAAAAAAAAAATTTAAAAAAAAAAAAAAAAAAAAAAAGTCAATTGCTAGAGAATTGAGTTATTATCAAGAAACTTGGGTTTTGATGTGTTTCTTGGTTTCCAACGTTAAGAAGGAAAATCAAGAAGAGGGGAAATTTGAAGTTTTCTTTTTACATAAATTAGTCTTTTTTTCTTGTTTCATCAAATCCCAATTCGTCTTGGAGTTGGTAAATTATTTTTCTTTCTAAATCTTACTTCTAAAAGGTTTGTTACTAATAGGGTTTATATATAAATCCTAAAGGATCCAACCAAAGGTAGTAATTTGAGTGGAAAAGGCAAGAGAGAGTAAGATCAATAGAGAGAGAAAAAGAGCCAAATTGAGAGATACTTGTTTCTTTGATATTTTCTTGAGATGTCTCAAACAGGTAAGGAAATTGAAGCTGGAACTCAAAACGACACCAACTTAGCTAAAGTGTCCCGTATGATGACCACACGATTGGAGGATATGAATGTCAATGTAGCTATTTAAGGAGGAAAATATTTTTCATACAAGGTGTGGGATAAATGGTAGACTTTGCTCTATGATTATTGATAATGCAAGTGGTGCTAATGTGGTGAGTTCATACGTAGTGGAGAAGTTGGAACTTACATACATCACACTGCTACTCCTATAACGGCAATGGTTGAATGATTTTGATGAACTTAAGGTGACAAAGCAATGCGTAATTTCTTTCGCTATGGAAAGTATTACTGATAATGTTCTTTGTGATGTAATTCTGATGCAAGATTGTCATATCATGCTTGGACGCCCATGGTTGTTTAATAGGAATGCAATTCATGATAGGAAGAAGAATAGAGTTTTCTTGAGCTAAATAGAAGAAAAACATATACTTGCACTTTTACCTCCATGAAGTTTATGAAGATCGAAACGTGTGAGCGAAGCAATGAAATTTTTGAGAGAGAGAAAGAACGAGAGAAGTAAGGGAGTGCATGTTGACATCTCCAGAGAGGAAAAAGGAGAGGTTGTGTTGTGTGAAGAGAGTGGGATGTCAAGTGAGAAAAAAAGTGTGCTTGAGAGAAAAGAAAAGAGAGATGATAATGAAATAGAAAAGGAGAGGGATAGTCGTGAGATTGAGAGAGAAAAACAAGAGAGTTTGAGTGAGATTATTTCTAACTCTAACATTCCTACTTCTTTAGAGTTTTTGACTCTCTTGTAGGTACTCATGGGAAAGTTTGCATTGTAAAACCATCATTGGATGAAACTAATCCTAATGTGGTCAAAACTACACATCTCATAGGGCGAGTGCATGTTGATGAGAAGGATAAAGTTGTGAATCTAATGCCAATGAACAAGAAAAAAACGAGGTGATATTATTTCTTTCTTTGCTGCATAAGACCAAGTATGGTATGTATAATTGGTTTATTCACACTCTTGGAATTCCTAGAACACTTGAGGTCTTTCTAGAGGTAATGAACTACACTCTAATTTCTTATGTTGGTGACTTTATTAATTTTGAGGATGCTGCTATTTTGCTATATAACAAGTCATTAACTATAACCTCTAAGTTCAAGCATAAGAGTAATTTGTTCTCTTTTAAAATTGAGCATGACGTTGTTATTTGTGGATTCTCACTTGTTGTTGAAAAAAGACATAATGTTTGTAGGCTTGCTAGTGAGTTAGATGATTCTTCTTCTCTTATTCTAGTGTCAAATGAGTTTTCATGTGATAACTTGTTGGAATATGATTTTTTCTGCATGATGAGACATAATTCTTCAAGTATTAGCAATATTGCTAATTGTGAGCTTAACAAGTTCTATACTACTAGTGATAAGGAGATAGATGATTATTATGCTACTAGTGTTCAAATACTTTTTGTTGAACGTATCCATGATTTCTTGTTTGAGAATTTGAGCAATTACTTAGAATTCAATAAGATTGAAAATATTATTTGTGATGATCCCAATAAGAAGCTCGGATTTAATGGACATTTTGTTTTGAAATTTAATGGTTCTTCTAACTTTCTTGAAAACTCTTGTGCTTATGTGAATGGCTTTTATGTAGAATGGGAGGTGTAATTAAGGATGCTTGGATACATCATAAAAGTGTTCAATTTGAAGCATGCTTTAGGGGTCTTGTGTCGTCTTTATCATGCCCATTGGAAGACTTTATTGATAGAACTAAATTGGCAAGGCATGTATCATTCCTTAGAACATATAGACGTAATTTTTGTGGTGCTTATATAAGTAGCAAAATTTTCTATTGGGATGATGACATTCACATGCTTTATAGGGGTGTATTTATACATGCTAGGATTAATTGGGTTAAGTGGACACATGGTCACTATCTTGTTTTGTTCCTACCATTGTTACTTTCGATTAATGAATGTTGCTTACTAATGGAAGTCTACTTGATTTTAAGAGATTCAAATTCGAGGACGAATTGTTTTCAAGAAGAGGGGAATGATAGCATCCACGGTAGCGTACATCCATTAAAGTTTGACGGGCTTAAATGTGAAATCAAAAAGATGCTTATCGTCAAAGAAGAGCCCAAGAATAAGCTCAAGAACTATAGCGAGGAGTGGACTAAGTACTATACGTATTTCATGATCCAAGTGCAAGTCCAAAACAAGGAAGATTTAGGCCTACAAGAAGCCCAAAAAAAGAGTCCCAAGAGAGGGCTGATTTGCATGCAATTAAGGGCTGATTTGCACGCCCAAATTTGGGCTGAAAGTCACGCCCAAACATGGGCTCTTTGGTTGACTTTTTCCTTTATTTCTTTAGGAACAAGTTTGACAATATTTTATATGCTTTCCTAGTTTAAGGTTTCCTAGTTTTAGGATTTCCTAGTTTAATCCTAATTAGGTTTTATTATTTAATTATTTCCATAAAAGTATATTCTAATCCCATTCTATTTGGGATAAGTTTCCCCTATATATAGGGGTGGATTTTGTTATTTTCATTAGACAAAAAATATTATTATTATTGAGAGTTTCTCTACTTTACACCTTTGTGTGTGGCTACTTTGGATTTATCTTGCAACCTTATAAGAACGATTCTTTTTAAGAGGTAAGATTAATTCGTCGCTTGATATCTTTGGTTCTTATTCGTAAATTAAAGAAGGTAATTAGTCTTATACTAATTATTGTCTCTAATTTCTTCGAAATAGGGGTCTAGATCACCTTTTGATATAAGTTCTTGAATTGACTCTATTAGTATCTTAATTAGTCTTAATCCGCTAATTTTGAATACTAAGACCAATTAGGGTTCTTATCACTTAATCTTGAAATTTGGGGATTTTATTCTTGAATTTCGCCTATCTTTATATTCTTGTCTTTAATCTTCATATTTTTGCTTCCGCATTATGATCTTGTTTTGTTCAAGTAACCCGATTCTTATCACTTAGGGACCAACCGTATATATTCGACAATTCTTCGAAGACAACTCTTCAAAGATGACTCTTCAGAATAGGTACCTTTTCAGATATATTTCCATCAAATATAAAAGAAAAGAAATACTAACGATATTTTCTAGGCCCATATAATAATACTTTATTAGTAGAACATAAAATGAGCTTCTTTAATGATAGCATATCTATGTAAAATATATTAATATGTGAGTCCATAAATAGAAAATTACTAACAATCTCCCACTTGCACCATATAGATTTACGAACAAATCATACGTAGATAAAACTTTAGTGTGCACCGACTTTTTTGCTATCTTAATTGAAATATCTCAAAACAATATGGTCCATCGATAATACCAATAAAGGATCAAAGCGGTTTTCGTGACATATATTCGTAACTAAACCCATCAATGGTCACATATATTAGCAAAATCAATGACATTTGATCAAACACGAAAATAATATGTAAAATGATCCGAGTCATGTCTATTTCCAACTGGTCCTACTTTATGACTTGAATGGTCCAATATCACCTTCTTACAATATCACTTTCTTATACCTCATGCAAAACCACAGTGAAAGTTAATATCTTTATTTTTAGAGTTTTCAATAAACACATGAAATTCATAAATTTCATAAAACTTTAATCCGTATAGAGAATATACTTAACCATGTCAAAAGCATGGATAAAACAACAAGCTCCCACTGAAATGGCTCATCATAGAGTCCACCGACATCCATATAAGCTACAAGATCATTAAAAATCTTTTGGTTTCAACTTTTCACGAGCGAATCCGCAATAATGGAGCTTGTACTAATATGTTTTATTGACACAAGAAGACTCTGAACTTTTTCCTTCACACAATTAGAAATTTAATGTGTATATGCTTTAGTTTCGACGAACTTCTCGTCTCAAGATACCTAACACAACATTATTATTTAGTCTTTGGACATAATTAATAATTTCTAAGTGGTACTCAGTGGCGGATCCAGGATTTTTGTTGAGGGTGTTCGAAAAATAAAAATGTAGTGCTTGGGATTTGAACTTGACCTTAAGGCAAATTATGAACCCCCTAAACCATTGAGCGAACCTCTAGTCTTGTTTTTAGGGTGTTCAAAATCTATATATGCATATAAAAAATAAGAAAACTACCTTATATATACTGTGTAATTTTTTGCTGAGGGTGTTCGGGTGAACACCCTGGATAACCCCTAGATCCGCCCCTGGTGGTACTCTTATACATAGTTCATAAATATTGACTACCAAAACGACCTAGTAGTGTCTTTCTTTGGACTGACACATTACCAACATGATATTACTAAAGTATCACATATTCATGTCTATTCATAATCCAGCCAAAATAATCTTTCTTTGGGATAATTATTTCGCATAGACAGAACATGCTTAATGTTAGGAAAACAAATTTTATAGGCTACTTTGGCAACAATTAGACTAATCTATTTCAAATGAACAAGAAGCACACCGTGTAATTCCATTCCAATACAAATAAATATTTCTTTTATGCGCAACGGAAAAATAGCAAAAAGACATCCCCAAAATGCATCGGGAAAATGCGGATCGATATTCGCTTTAACATGGAAGATGAAAGAAACAAAGAATTAAAAATGAAATAACTATGGATCACAATTAAGCAAATTTATACCGCAATAATTATGGGCGGATGGAAGAATTTTTCCATTTCACGTTCAATGTATGTGTGTGTGTGTGTATATATATATATATATATATATATATATATATATACAACAACAACAACAACAACAACAACAACAACAACAACAACAACAAACGGTGAGTTGAAATCCCACAATGTGAGGTCCGGGAGGGTAGAGTGTACGCGGGCCGACTCCTACCAAGGTAGGACTACTGCTTTCCGAAAGACCCTCGGCCAATATAAATCATAAAAGCATAGAAGCAAAAAAAGAGGTCAGATAAGGCCAAGAGATTCAAAGGATATGGAAATGCAAATAACTAAAGCGACTAAGCCGTGATGAAGCAAGGTTTGTAAAGAAATAGCTATCACGGTATAAAATAAGATAATCAAAATATTGCATAACAAATAGTAGCCGGTAAATCAAAGCACAAGAACTTATATCGCGATAAAAGTGACTACTAATATGAAAGGATAAACGTTAACTATTCTACTAGCTCTTCTACCCTAATCCGAGTCCTCCATACCCTCCTATCTAAGGTCACGCCCCGTATGCTTCGCACTATATCCTGTCTAATCACCTTCCCCGATACTTCTTCGGCCTACCCTACCTCTTCCGGGAACCATCCATGGCCAACCTCTCACACCCTCCGCACTCGGGGCATCTCCGTGTCTCTATCTTCAGCATGTCAAACCATCTCGGTCCCGCTTCCCGCATCTTGTCTTCCACCGAGGCTACTCCCACCTTGTCCCCGATAGCCTCATTCCTAATCCTGTCCTCCTGGTGTGCCCACACATCCATCTCAACATTCTCATCTCGACGGCTTTCTCATCTTTTGAACGTGAGAGATCTTAAACTGCCAACACTCCGCCCCATACAACATAGTCGGTCTAACCACCGCTTTGTAGAATTTGCCCTTGGTTGTGGTGGCACCTTATCACATAGCACTCCGGAAGCGAGCCTCCATTTCATCTTACCTTTTTAATACGGTGTGTGACATCATCGTCAATCTCCCACAACCTTTATAATAGACCCAAGATACAGGCTTCTTGTCTTGGATGACTTTGGAGTACCAAGCCTCACTTCCACGCCCGGCCTCTTGAGGTGCTTCCGCCCGAACTTGCACTCCGTGTCTGTCTTGGTCACTCGGCTTGAATCCTTTACACTCCGAGGTTTGAGCGTCAACCCTCCCGCCCTTGCCGTTGACGCCGCTACGAGTCTCGTCGATCAAGAACTATATCATCCGGGCGCGAAAAGCATACACCATGGCACCTCACCTTGAATATGCCGCGTCAATTCATCCATCGCCAAGGCAAACAAAAACCCGACGAAGAGCCGATCAACGACGCAACCCCATCACAAATCGGAAGTGCTGCGAGTCTCCCTCCGTCGTTACCTTGGTCTTGGCTCCCTCATACATGTCCTTGATCATGTATATATATATATAATATTTAATGAAAGGTCTTTAGTTTCATTAAGGACAAAATAGTCAATCAACTTTTAAAGGGTATTATCGTAATCCAACTTTCAACTATGTGGCTTCCCACTTTTAGTATCTATCTATCTATATCTATATCTATATCTATATCTATATATAATATAAAGCTAGGCATAGATAAGGTGATGTGACACCTCTCTATAGCCTAGAATACCATTTATTTTTTTTCTCAATTTTTTGGACTTTTACCTCATTTTTTTGATAAAAGACTTAATATATTTATGAATTAAACAAAATTTAATGCAAACATAAACATAATACTTATTGCAATTAAGTGCTCAACATTCACATGTTACTATGCAAAGAAGAAACGCAAATAAATTTTTTTATCCACGCATAAAGAATTACTCATTGCAGTTAATCCAAGAATTACTCATTGCAGTTAATCCAAGAATAACTTCTTAACCTTTTCATATTCCTTATTCCCTATTTGCAGAGAAAAACAGAACGCTTAGAGTCTTTATTTTGAGTATTAAATCTCATTACTTACTCCCTAAATTGTAACTTACATAACATTGAAACCCA